>NW_010310198.1:0-792 GCF_000700745.2 Antrostomus carolinensis | reverse complement strand
CCATGAGATATTTGGTGCTTGAGACTAGATGCTAGGAAAGGCAAGGGTTCAATTTTAGAAAAGCAGGCTGAGTTCGTTTCCCAGATGTACATTGCCCCCTAACCCAAATACCTGCCACCATCTGCTTGTTGGAAGGTCTCTTCAACCAGAGGGTAAGAAGGCTCCTTGAGGGGGCTGCTGATTTTTGACAGTAAGTTGCAAGTTTTGTTTGTGCTCGTCTTTGTTGGTGAACTTGGCCTTACACTGAGAGTGGGTGAGATTTCTCCATGTCCTTCCAGTCAGTGAGAAAATAGGAGAAGCTTTCCTGAGCTGGTGCACAGTGAGAAAGGATTGTGATAAAGACGATGGTTAATACTTGGTAAGGATTTGGTGCTCAGAAGAATGGGTCTGGACCACAGTACAGGTGCTATACAAAAGGACTGGAGGGCATGTTGGCCCACATCTCTGAGCTTTCATTTCTTTGGCCCAGGATGCCAATATTTGAGGAATGAGGAAGAGAAAGAAGCTCATCTAAATGACAGCTGGGGGAGGAACTGGGAAAATAAATCCTCCTGATGTAAATACGACCCTCTTATTAGCAGCCCACCCGTGTCTGTCCTACAGCAGAGAAGTGCTTCCAGTTCTGTCCCCTGTTTTCATGTAGATATCATTAGCCATGTGCTAAAGGGGGTTGACTTCAGCCCTATGATTTCTCTCCTGTCCTGAAACGTGGAAAAAAAAGTCTGTCCCTTCTGACCTGCTTCCTGCATGAACTCGCTCTGAAGCCGAGAAGAGGCAATGTGTTTGGAAGCA
>NW_010310197.1:21368-21585 GCF_000700745.2 Antrostomus carolinensis | reverse complement strand
CCAAGGGAAAGTCATGTTTAACCAACCTGATTGCCTTTTATGAGGAGATAACCAGGTGGATAGATGATGGCAGAACAGTGGATGTCGTCTATCTTGATTTCAGTAAAGCATTTGACACGGTCTCCCACAGCATCCTCACAGCTAAACTGAGGAAGTGTGGACTGGATGATCAGGTAGTGAGGTGGATTGTGAACTGGTTGAAAGGAAGAAGCCAGAG
>NW_010310197.1:7576-20974 GCF_000700745.2 Antrostomus carolinensis | reverse complement strand
CCAGTGGCATCCTGGGGTGCATTAGAAGGGGTGTGGCTAGTAGATCGAGAGAAGTTCTCCTCCTCCTCTACTCTGCCCTGGTGAGGCCACATCTCAAATATGGTGTCCAGTTCTGGGCCCTGCAGTTCAAGGACAGGGAACTGCTTGAAAGAGTCCAGTGCAGATCCACCAAGATGATGAAGGGAGTGAAGCATCTCCCTTCTGAGGAAAGGCTGAGGGAGCTGGGTCTCTTTAGTTTGGAGAAGAGGAGACTGAGGGGTGACCTCATTAATGTTTATAAATATGTAAAGGGTGAATGTCAAGAGCATGGAGCCAGGCTCTTCTCAGTGGTGTCCAACAGTAGAATGAGGGGCAATGGGTGCAAACTGCAGCATAGGAGGTTTTATGTAATCATAAGGAAAAACTTTTTCACTGTGAGAGTGACAGAGCACTGGAACAGGCTGCCCAGGGAGGTTGTGGAGTCTACTTCTCTGGAGACATTCAAAACCCATATGGACGCATTCCTGTGTGACCTACTGTAGGTGATCCTGCTCTGGTAGAGGGGTTGGACTAGATGAGCTTTTGAGCTCCCTTCCAATCCTTTACATTCTGTGAGTCTGTTAAAATCAGGACAATGATACCACACATTTTTTGCCTTTGTGGTGTATACCACTGAACAGGAAGGAAGAGGTTTGTACAGCATGGGGAAAACATCAGGAATAACAATTTGTAACTTTTTCAGCAAATTTAGCAAATGTGATCTAAAGCACATGTGTTATAACATGCAGGTCATTTCAGTTAAAATACAAGAGAATACAAAGTACAAAAATCCTTAAAGATTAAAGATAAAGATCCATAAAGATGCAATTATTTAACATGAATAAGTCAATTCACTTTCAGAACTGTAAACTCAATATATTTGTAACCACTTCTAACAAGTGCTGCTGCTTTGGTCATATTGTCTTGTAAATTGCATTGAAGCATGCCCGTTAATTCTAGCACAGTATTCACAAAGAAATACCCTTAATTTTATATGAACAGAAGTGCTTAAATTCTGTTAATAAAGATAGAAATAATGTGTGTAGAGAATTTCATTCCACATTCTATAAAAAGTTCAGCTTGTGAATTCTGAGCCAGCCCAGATCCAGAGACAAAAACTTACAGTTCCATAAATACATATCCAATTGATCAGTAGCACTTTTCACATCCCTAAAATGTCATGCATAATAATACACTTCTCAGGATTTGTAAGATTATGGAGGAATGGCAACATATTTGCACAGGTCACCAGTCAACTTCAGGTCAATATAGTTGTTCAAGGATTAGCATATCCCTATAAGATTATCTGAGGAATATTCATGTTACATTTGGTGTATCATCAGTTTGCGGGCTTGGTTTTTTTGTTTGTTTGCTTTGTTTTTTATACTTTTTCCTCTGTCTTGTTTTAATTCTGATTTTAAGTGTTCTAAACTATTTATCGTGTGATTGATTTTTTTCCCAATTCACAATACTTTAATTAAATCAGAATTCCTCAACAAAAGTCATTACAAGGATGATTGCTACAAAGCAACATTCTTCTTGCACAATAAAAATGCTGGAAGATAACCTCATAAAATGTGACAGAATAATTAGCAGTGCATTGTCTCTGCTGCCCAACTGATTCATGGTAACATGATCTGGAGAAAACCCTCCCTGTGCCAGACTTGATTCATTTTCCATAGCTGGGCAACAGAGTAGTAATGGAGTGAAGATGACTTTCTATAGCAGGTGTAAACAGTCTCTGGTAAATGACTTGCTGTCTCCACTGTTTAGTTTAGCAAATTTTCAATATCTTCATTATCAAAAGATGGGCTTAGGCTGAATTTTCCAGGATAAAAAACAGAACACACAGAAAGAAGGACCTAGTTTTCTAGGGAGGCTAAGCCAACACAACAAATACAGGCCCAGAAGTCAGACCGACAGAAACTTTTCCTAAGATTTTGTCAACACTTAAAATAATTACTACAGTACTCCTATAGACCCAAGTTTGTAATCCAGCTTTCCAAATGCAGCACCAACCAGTTCTGGATAATCACAAGATTACTTTTGTTTCAGCAACAAATGCAAACTCCTTCCAAGTAGCCAATCACATAATTATCTTTTTAGTAATGCAGCAGCAGCTATGTTATCTTCCTCTCAATATTTGATGTCTCCAACATATATACCATTTTCTTACCTCTGTGAGATCCTAACTACTTCACTACCACCTCATAAAGACTGGTTGAGTAATACCACCTGTTATCACTGAAACCACATAAGTTAAATTGACTTTCTAAGATGATAATTCCCGTTTCTTATTTGAATTATTTTTTTCCTCAACTCTTTGCTGTTTTTGACAATGTTTTGTTTTAATTACTCAAAAGTATTTTTTTTTTTTTTGAGATTTGTGTTATTAACAGACTATCTAAACAATTCCTTGTCATCCTGTCTTTTAGCATGAATTGCATTTGCTGACAGGCATGTTATTGCCAGAAAATCTGAATGGTGACAGATCTTAGCTCATCAGTGTGGTGTTCTTCATTACCTCTATCAATGCTGATATGCCTACCAACACTGCAAACTCTAGCTGTCTGCTCCTAATTTGACTGCTAAGTTAAAATCCATTAGATCACAGAGAACTAATTGCAAGTCAGTGTATTTGAAACACCTTACATAAATAAGTCCTAGACAAAATGAGAGAAATTTCCTCTTAAAACCTAATTCATAGTCCTGTAGTACCCTTGTATATTGGAAGACAGAGACTAGAGCATCAATTTTACTCATTAATACTGTAATATAGTTGCCAGTATCCACTTTAAAATGAGCAGCAGACCAATTAAGGCATATAGATATTTCATACTCAGACTTTTGATTAATGTGTAGTAGAAGATCTAGCTAAACCTGTAATTTTCACTTTAACAAAAGTTTTACTTTTTCTGTTCTTATCCATGTGTGTCAGCTTTTACAGACTTGCCTTATTTCCATAATGCTAACATCTTCATTATTTTTACAGTTATTTTAAATGAAAGTCTGAAAGTTTTTCTGGTTTAGGAAACAGTAACAAAAACAAGCTTGAAAGCTATTCCACTTATAGTAAGATAAGGGAAGCATGTGAAAAGAAGTTCTTGTTTACTTTTCGAAGTGATTTTTTTTCCCCTTTTACTTGTAGAGAGATAACTTATTTTGTCCTTTTATATAACACTTATTCAAAGCATTCTATTAATTGACAGTCAATATTCTTTGTTAATGATTCTTCCAAATGTAGTATTATCGAAGTTTATGTAATAGGTGTAGACTATCTTCTGCATTAGATGTCAATGTACAGTTTGAATCTTTCTGTACTGTTGTGGTGGTTTCACTCCTTTGCCTAGCAGCCAAACACAGTTGCTCTTTCACTCTCCTTTTCCAGGGAGTAAGGGAGAGAATTGGAAGGGTAAAAGTAAGAAAACTTGTGGGTTGAGATAAAAACTATTTACTAATTGAAATAAAATAATAATAACAGTAAGAACAGAATATTCAAATGAGAGATGCACAGTTCAATTGTTCACCACCTGCCAACTGATACACAGCCTTTCCCCAGCCAGTGATCCTGGGGCAGAATCAGTCCCAAAACTGAAATCACAGTGCTGGAAGAATAGGCCCAAGTGATCCCCAAGAGAATTCCCCCACTTTCTGGTCTGTCCTGGTTAATATACTGAACATGACGTGATATGATATGGAATATCTCATTGGCATATCCAAATGTCAATTTTGGGTTTTGCTAACTACTACACTTCCCCCTCCTAGTTCTTTGCACCCACAAACTAGCAAAAAACCACAATGACCTTGGATGAGTAGCAATTAATAACATTAATACCTTATCAACATTCTTTTCATAACAAATCTCATACTGAAACTAAACACAGCTATTCTAGCTACTAAGAAGATTAAATCTATCCTAGCTAAACCAGGACAATTGTACAGTAGAGATGAAGTCTCTACATGAAATCATAACCAGATAATTTTTCTATTGAGCTAATACTTAGATTTCTAAGTATAATATTGTAATGATAGGAACACTCATCTGTGAATAACAATTACCTAGCATCATCTATAACAGCTGTAAATGTGACTTCTCATCTCAGATTTTTCAGGGGGAAAGACAGCCTAGCCACAGTGAAGGGCCACAATAGTTTCGTAAATTTAGTTTAGCACTGACCTCTGCAAGGTCAGACAGTCTGATACTTTAAAAGAATACAAAATAACAAAAGTCAAGCATTCCAAATTTTACATGGCAAATTCTGTCCCCTCCTCCTAGCCTTAAAATCTCTGGTTCTGGAGTGCTACAAGGGTCGTACTGGAACTGATCCAAAGACAGTGAGGGAAACAAGACTTTAACCACAATATCCTGGTTTTAAATTAAGGATGTTCTATTAAACTAGTATAAGTGAAAGTGACTTTTGATAGGGATGATAGTCCATCTTGTCCTTTACCAAAGAACAATTAAATATATAAGGCACTAAAGACCACATTAACCAAATATGATCTTAAAAGCTTTGATTTATGAGGATTAGATTGTTAGTAAGTTGCCTCTTTAGAATGTTCAATTTTCCTTATCATTAGAATTTGCTTCTCTAATATATAAATATTTTCACAATATTTTTTATCCTATGAGGTACAAATACTATTACAAAAGATGAAATGACAAGCAAATCACCAGTAATTCTTCCTTTCTAATAGTATACACCTAGATATTTCAGAAAATGTTTCCTACTGACAAGTTAGTATATAGCTGTTGGCTCCACATATGAAAGGAACAATGCAGCTTATAGGATTACTGAGGTATGTGGAGTAATTCCTTTGGTTGCTGAGTCTGACAGTATCAATTTTGAGGATTGATACTGATATCCATCATCATGTTGCTTTTCCTGACAATCAGTCTGTGTGATTGCTTAAGATCCTTAAGCTGGTATAGTAAATCCACAACTGCAGTTCAGGACTGCTTAGTAGATGAAGCAAAAGGGGCTGTTTCACATGATACTGTACTAGAATGGGATAGACTTTTCTGCTATCACATGAATCGCCTTACGTGATAGAATGTTTCTGTGATTAACGTTGGCACAAAGTTCACAATTTATTCCTATGTCCACAGTTTAGACATGATAAATATGTGTAAGTTTGGTAGGGGAAAGTTATTGCAAATGGTTTAACAGTTCAAATTAAATGAATGAAATTATATAGTTGGTTTTGATTCTGTACCAACTTTCATAGACAGAACTTGGGTTGTTGCGTAAAGCAAAATACAAAAGGTTATTTCTACATATAAATGGATATATTTCTTTTCATATATATGTGTATATATGATTTGTATAATGCACAGCTTTTAAACAAAAGACTGATCTGCAGTACCAGTACAAAATAGTTCATACCTATGGATGGTTCAAATGGTTCATACCTTTATTCCAATCTAGAATTGGAATAAATTTATCCTTCATACTGAAAAACAAGTTAATATATATCAGAAAATAGTCAAAGAGGAAGTGCACTGGGTACTCAGTGACAAGCAATTTCAGAATGGACTATGAATAAGGTATCACTTGTGTTACAACACATCATTTTATAACTGAAAAAGTGACTAACGTGACATTTTAATTATACGATGCTAAATTTGTACTATTATTTCAGTATATCTTTTATCACATAACACGGATGTTACAAACTGTGCTGTCTTCCACAAAATATGGAATTTTGTTCTGCTTTTGACGGAGTACTGGAGATTGCCTTATAGCACAAATGAAATCAACTCTTTCTATTTGAAAGAAAACTTGTTGCAATAGTTGGAAGTACTTGTCCTAACATCAAGGGAATTATAGTCCCTTCTTTCCAGGTTGTTTCACTTTGAAACCTATGACCTATGAACTTAATTACTGAAATTTTAGTATACAATAGGGAATAAGGTTAATATATAAAAGGAAGAAGTAAAGATGGTAGTTAGTAGCGTTAGATATTCCTTGAATGCTTCAGACCAAGGGCAAAGATTTTCCTTTGACTGTAATTCATCAGATAGTTCAATGTTTTCTAGGTAAGTATCTATTTTTGTTTAAAAGACAAAATTACTTTTAAAATCATGATTATTCTACTCATATTAGGGTTTTTTTTTCATGAGTTTTTAGTAGCTCTATCACATTCAAGTATTTGTTATAATTTGTTACATGTGGGAAGAACATGATTTTTAATGCATCTTATACTTCAGAAATTATAATTTTATGTTGGTCAAGGGATAACTCTTGAGGAAAGGAACTGAAGAGAAAAAGAAGATGTTATATTCACTACTTTTACAAGAAATACAGTGTGTTTTTACTGTGTAATTATATAGGCTTAACAACAACTGAGGATCACCACAGAAAATTTTTTGAAGCCAAGTGGTTTATAAGTTTTGATGCAGGAATATGAATACCCTATAAAAACAGCACCTACATGCACTTGGACAGCACTCTCATACTATACTCACAGCAAATACAAATGATAATGTCAAGATGCTGCATAAAATGAAAATACATCCATACACATGAAAATTTGTAGAAGACAGAATTAAAAAGTTAGAAGGTAGAACAAAGGGTATTAAAATCTACTGCAAAAGCCAAGGGTCATGACAGATCAAGATATTTTATAGTTTAGAGGAATTTTATCTTCTTGTGATATACAACAAACATAGCCAAGTTGCAATTATGTTTTCTGAAAATCTCCAGATGAAACTGGAAAATAGAGTTTAAAATATGGGGTTTTATTAAGTTTATTATCTGTGGCAGTTTTTGTTTGGCTTTTTCTTTCACAAATCCTGGACTGTTTTGGATCACTAGAAACTAAGATGTTTGCCTACCTAAGACTAAATGACAAATTTTTAACAGAAGAAGAAAAGAATTTTGAAGATGTATCTAAAATATTAAACTCAATATAAACTGAAGCTAGAAATGAAATATTTTCATATGACCTATTGTTTTTATATCCCATCAATGTTGGAGGGCACATTTAACTGTAGTCTGAACACAGATCTTAAAATAATAGTCCAGGAGTTTAGAAGGAGGGGGGTTAAGCATAGTAGGCGTATTTTAGGTTTAAAATGCCTCATTTAGTAATAATTGTAACACCTTTTCAGATATTTTATATTTTACTTATTACTATTACTAGTTACATTTCAATGTACAGTTCTTTTCTTTTCCCTATGGGACTGCAGCTCCGCTAGGAAATATTGGAAGTTGTTAAGCTGGCAATAGAGGAAGATAAAATGAAGCATCACCTTCGAGCAGAAAATACAAAAAGGTAATAAGTGGTTAAACCATTAGGTATTAGTTAACAACTGTTTAAGCATGTAGCTGGGTAATCATTTGCAGAATAAAAGACCTGTTTGAAAATTATCACTGATGCCTTGGATAAAAAGTTTAATATGAGCATAAAAAATCAATAGGAAGATCAAGATGCAAAATCAAATTCCTGAAATACTTGCCATTAACAAAAGAAAAAAAGAAATAATAATAATAATTCCAAACCCAGAAAACAATTAATTGAAATTGAAAAGAAAAACAGAGACTACAGGGAAGTTTCTCAGTTTGTTACTTGTCCAGTTTTCTGAAATCTAGAACATCAACCATTTTTTAAAGTACTTATAATAGTTTAGTTTCATTTAAAAAAAAATAATAAAAAGGCTACATAAAGAGAATCTCTGAGCAAACTAAAGGCAGCTCTTCTTACATTTCTGTTCCATCTCCATTGTCAACTACAGGTCTTTTGAAAGTTAAACAAAACTTTCCAGATGTTCAGATGCAATAGACATGGTGGTAGACCAAGCACCATTTATCATGAATTATCAAAGTGTAGAAGAATGGTGTATATCCTTTAACAGGAGACCTAAGGAAGCCATACTGGAGTACCAAGAAGAAAGAAAGAAACAAGAAGAATTAGACAGTTGACACATATGTATGCAAAAAGAGAACAGAAAAATAGAATATTTATATATACACACACACACACACGCACACACACACACACATATATATATATATATATATACACTTCGCACTGAATTCAGAAGGTCCTGGACCAGACTATGAAAAGTTAATTCTAGCATTATAGAGGATACAATATCTAGGTTATAAGAAAAGGATTGTACCATGAGCACAAGCATCCTGTCAACTGCGAACATGTAGAGAACCTTTCAGCACATCTGGTTGTGAGCTGCAGCCACAGCAGCAGGTGGAAGTTGGGGGCCAAAACAAGTTACACCAGTTGGCACCAGCTGCTAGCAACGTCACCTGTACTGGACGTCCCTGAGATTCACATTGTTGATAACACACTGGTGTTTTGGCTATTGCTGAGCAGTACTTGCACAACATCAAGATTTTCTTTTTAATGTTGTTTTTTATTTGTTAGATTGTTTTGTTTGTTTGTTTTTCATCTCGTCCTACACAATGTGTAGGCTGCATGAGGGCAAGAGGTTGGGAGGGATCACAGCTGGGACAACTAACCTGAACTGCCCAATGGATTATCCCGTACCATACGACATCATGTTAATCTATGAAATCTTGGGGAAAGAATGAGGAAGGTGGATGTTTGTGGTTATAACATTTGTCATCCCATGCATGCTGAGGTCCTGCTTCCCAGCAAGTGGCTGAACACCTGCCTGACAACAGGAAGTGTTGAAGGAATTCTTCATTTTGCTTTGCTTGCACATAGAACTTTTCTTCAGAGTTTTTCTTTATCTCTAAAACTATATAAAACCACAGATTTTAGCTTTTACAGTTCCAATTCTGACTCCCACTCCACTGAGGGGGAGTCAGCAAGAAACTGGGTTGGGGCTTAGCTTCTGGCTAGGGTCAAGCCACCACAGAGAAAAAAGCTTGGCTGAAGAGAGAGAACTGACAATTCAATGTATGACCTCCTGTGTCAATAATACTTACATTAATAGATTCTAGCTCTGCTTTGCTGACTTCTGGCTGACACAGAAAAAAAAGTTTTACAAAAGATGGAAGACTTCTTTCCTCAAAAGAAAGTACACCATTGTACTTTTCTCTCACAAGTCAAAATTAGCATAATCTTGGTTATACCTCTGAAAACTTGGCAAGTACACAGTATTTAATGTCAACAACTGTAAAACTACCACTCTACAATGATTACTGTTTTTCTTTCTTCACATTTATGACTATTAGACTGTACATGATCCTTTGTTTTATTTAGTCTTCCAAATGGATCAAAAAAAATTCATTCTAGCATTTACTGTTAAAGGTAAAAATAATCTCTGAAAGGCAGATGTAATTTGTAGAATAAAATGTCTCAGACTTGTTAGCTTTAACAAGAAGGAACTAATCAGAAAAGTTTTCTTTCTGTGTTTCTCTTTTAGACCCTGAATAAAACCTTAGTTTTAATATTGTGCTTATTTGGAAACATGATAAGTTGACAGTTGGGTTAACAGTTCAAAAAGATATCTTTATGATAAATACAGGTAATCACATAAACCACAGTCTTTGAGAACAGGATTAAATCTAATATGGCTATTTAGGCCTTATGGAAATTTTGTTTCAGATGTTTCATTCTCTGAGCTCTAATAAGCTCTACAAGAAATTCAAATTTTAAAGTACAAAAATAAACAGGAACACATAAAAGAAGATAAGAGACACTGTGGTTTATTTATAAGAAATAAGAGCATAACATCAATTAGTAGAGTAGCAATGACATCAATTGATATACATTACACGTTAACTACTACTGGTATAATGCAAGTTTACACTTATACACAAAATACCTGTTGAGGCAAGTAGGGGTTTTTTGTTCTTCTAAATAAGAAAATGTCAACATTCTCCTTCGTCTTCCTGACAAACTATGTATATTGTTTTCACTTGTATAGTTATTTAATTTGATGTTTGTTAAATTTAACACCTTGATTATAAGGCTTACATTATAAAAAAACAAACAAACAAACTTTGCATTATTGAGCTTCTCCTTTTTTTAAAATGTCTTTGAAATTCCATATGACTTTATGAATGTAACAAGGTTTTAGCGAGTGAACAGGTTGATATGGAAGAAAATTTACATACTGTGAAAAATCTCAAATAGCCTATGCTGTACTTGGCAGCTTGAGCTCTAAGGAACAAGAAACTTGTGCATTTCCATCACAGTCCTCAATTCAGTGTTACTGCTATTTATAATCTCATTTGGGTTAGTCATCTTAACAGTAACTCAGCTATCTGGGAATATTTGGTACCAATATGCTTTCATTTTTCCATTCCTTGGGTGCAATTTGTTCTATACTGAGGACAAGTAGAATATGAGTTAACAGTGTGCCCTGAAATCCAAAAGGATCAGGTGTGTCCTGGGTTGCATCAAGTACAGCATAACTAGCTGGTCAAGGGAAGTGATGATTGTCTCACTCTACACTGTACTGGTGTGGTCGTACCTTGAGTACTGTGTGCAGTTTTGGATGCCTCAATATGAGAAGAACATCAAACTATTTAAGTATGTCCAGAGGATAATGACCAAGATGGTGACAGGCCTCGAGTGCAAGATTTATGAGGAGTGGCTGAGGCTACTGGATTCATTCAGCTTGGAGAATAGAAAGCTGAGGGATGACCTCATGTCAATCTACAGTTTTCTTAGGGAAGGGGAAGTGCTGATCACCTCTCTTTGGTGGTCAGTGATAGGAAGCTAGAAAGTGGAATGAAGCTGCATTAGGGGAAATTCAGATTGGCTATTAGGAGAAGGTTCTTCACTGAGAGCATGGTTGGCCACTGAAACAGGTTCCCCAGGGAACTGGTCAGTGCACCAAACCTATCATATTTCAAAGAGCACCTGGACAATGATCTTAATCATACAGGTTTTTTTAGGTAGTCCTGTGAGGAGCAGGTAGTTGGACTCGATGATCCCTACGGGTGCCTCCAAGCTTGGGATATTCTATGACACTATGAATTTAAAGTCATTTAGGAGCATCAAAGTGTTGTGAAGGTGATTGAGACAGCTAAGCCAGTTGCTGTTCTGGTTTTAAATCATCTCAGGATTTTACTATTTTAGGAGAATTTTCAGGTGACCTGTCACAGAAGAGACCTTATTCTCCATATCTTGTCTGAGTATCATACACGCATTATGATGCAAGGTGCAAGAACGTAGCCCTAATGATCATTATTTGAAGAAGAAAGACTGCTTTGTACAATGGAACAAGAGAAAGCCTTGTTACAAGTACTGCAGCACAGGAATGGTAAAGATTTTCTATAACTTAAAAAGAGAACTATACTGTGCAATATATTAGAACTATGTCTTTAAATTTTTATCTCCCCCAGTGACTGCCTTTTCTCAAATCAGAAATAAAAATTTAATTTTTATCTGATCTGGCTTTGCTCTTGAAACGCATATTCTATATCTTCCTAATGAAGCATATTTGGAGTAAATATTCACCCAGTATTAAGGAGAAATACTGACAACCCAAGGTATCCATTTTCTTCAATGCTGGGCTGAATGTAGTTTAGAGGAAGCTCTGAGCTGTCTCACATGCATATGCATACACATGTGCATACATAAGTTTTACTAATCAGCACAATTAAAACTTTTAGGTAAGAATATTTCTCAAATATTGTACTGGGGACTAATGAATCCCAAAACTATTAGTACCTCAGAGTACTGAGTTATTATTTGGTCTATCTCAACCAGTCTTAGGATAATTTATAGGGAAATAAGTCTGTATGGTTAGATTAATATCTAATGTCCTTTTAGTTATGGTTTTATATTTTCCTTATGTCTAATAAAATGCCTAAACAGAGAACTTCTATTTCTTTGGAAAACATCTCATTCTTCAGACTTATCTCAAAAATAGACATATCTCAAAAGTATTCTGCTAAGTTTGGAAGAAAGTGTTATCTTGAGGTTGGGACTGACCAGTCTGAGGTAATTTTTTCAGGAGGTTAGGTAGCAAATGATTATTACAGGTAAAACTGAAGGCCAAGGAAAACCAAAAGTTGTAGGTGTTACTAAAAAGATCATGTTCTACTGTGTTCCAGTATATTGAAAGATTTTATTTATAAACTTTCTGTATTAATTTTATAGATATGCACTTATAAATGAACTGAAGCCCTACACGGAGTACACATTTCAGTTACTTGAGTTACTGCTTCAGATCCATACCAAACACAGGATTCATTATTTTGTCCTTCTCATCCTATTCCCTCTCAGGTATTCCTGCTATTCATTCAGTTGCCTAGATTTATTATAAATCCTTTGCTATATAAATAAATATGTATAATGTACAGAGTGAAAGGAGAAAGATATGATCCATCAGTGAATTTGGATGTATTTATGACATGTAGATTGAAGGAAGAGCTGATAGGTCAATTCTTTTTATTTCAGAAAAGGGTATACATGCATCTACATCAAATGCACATGTGATAGTTTTGACACATAATTTATTTTCTCTGTTAATAATTCATATCTCTTTAGTTTAGTGACTTTAATAAATTTGATACTCCGTAGTAGTGTAAGAACAGCTGAACATGATGATTAACTAAGCCTCAGTCATGGAACTCAGTTATCATTTCATTTATTTATAGATTATTCTTGTGTTAGTATTTAATATTTAGATTTTTCTTTCCATTTTAAACAAAGTTTTAACATTTGAGTTAAAATAAAGCACATGATAATGCTGTGCACTGGATGCATTACTCTGAGACAACACGTGGTAGGCAGTGTAGCTACGATTTTGTTCTGCAAATGCAGTCTGACTAGTATTCAGCTTCCTTTGCTGTGGAAATGCTGGCTTTAAATGGTAAAGGTAGGAACAAAATCCATTTTGTCACTAGGTTAAACAAAATAGCCTTGGACCCAGCCTAGTGAAAAAGTGACCTTACACAGTAAAAATACTGTTTCCATTAACTCTAAAAATAGACATATTTTAACACTATTCCCAAACTTTAGGGAAATACTTTGATGACACACACAAAAAGAATGTAGAATTCCTTTTAAAACCCATACCATAAAGCTAGAAACAAGATACCTATGGAGTGTGTGTGTGTGTAAGGGCGAATCCATTAACTTCACTAACATGCATGGAAGAACAAATATAAATAGCAGTGAACTTGTAGACTTACTGCATGCTGCCTTATCAGTATTATTATGTTATTAGTCCTTTAGCTAAAAAAGACACTAAAGCCTTTTCAGGTTGCTTCCTAGCCCAACACTACACTAAAATTCACTTCAATAGAGGTTTGAAGACATTTGAAGAACTCTAGGTAACAGATCACATTATTGTATCAAGATGTATGTCTGGAAGAGCAGTACAGGTACAGGAGAGAATAGTAGCCTAGGAAAACTGCTCTTGCAAAATATTAGTGCTGAGAAAAAAATATTGTCAGTAGCAAGACAATGCATCAGTCCTTAGTTTTCAATGGC
>NW_010310197.1:1603-7535 GCF_000700745.2 Antrostomus carolinensis | reverse complement strand
TAAAATAGCTACTTTGTGCTTGTAAAACTGTAAATAATCAAAATCAATAGGAGATTTTTAGTTTCAAAAATTATTTCTATTTTGTCATCACATTTTTCTAGTTCTTTCTCTTATACATCTACCAGTATTTTTAAGCTCCTTTCAAGATGGATCTAATTGCTCTTAATGTATCTTAATGATAGGGAATAAATTACCAAAGAAAATGAGGCTTGTTATCAATACAAAGTAGTTACTTTTATATTTAAATATTGTATCTTCAACACATTCTTCAGTTACATAGGAAATTCAGATTTTTCAATTCATATAACAAGGACAATCACATTTTCTTTTCAGTAAATTACGTCCTTCCTTCTATTCAATATGGTCAATATTTTTTTCTGCATAGAAAGGAGTTTAAGGTACTTATGTTTAAAAACAGGCTAGTTATTCCTAAAGGTAAACTAATTTAATTCTTACATCTACATCTACTACACTTTTTAAATCTTTTGCTGTGCGACAGTATTTACAATATTTCAGGTCTTCATTGGAAGAACAGCTTTGTGCTAGGATCTACTGAATAGGAGTATTCTGCAAAACATTTAGCATTAGTGGTTCATTGGATACATATTCTCCAACAGCATTTGTCTAATAAAGCCATAATTTAATCTATGAAATTTATTTTATGGCTATGAAACTAAGTGCAATTTTAGTTCAGTGCTTAGAACAAAAGTAACTTGTATGAGGCATGCCAGTTTAAAGCTACCATCAATGGAAAAAAAGTCTAGTACAAGGATTCATTGCACATAAGTTAACTAATGGAACAAATACTTTGGCTTTCTAAGCTATGATATTTCTCATTTTATATAATTTCTGTCATCGTATGTCACCAAGGTGCCTACGTACTCAATTGTCCTTGCCCAAGATTTGGAGCAGGATTAAACTGGAAATTATGGGCTTTACCTTAGCTATTGCTACATTATGTTTCACTGTCTCTAATAACTTCCCTGTTGATTAAAATCCAAGGAAAGACTCTTTATGAGTGAATTCCTTAGACTTCCCTACTAAAAAGACTAAATGCTGTAGAGATAAAATTAATTGCTTGAGGAAAACTTTACCCACAGTTTTTTATTCTAAATGTTCTATGAAAATTTCTCTAAGCATTCTATTTGTAAAATACTGCATAACAAAAACCTAATAATAACACTCCAATGAAACCAAAAATTTTGAGTGTATCATGGAAATATGTTCTTTGCCATTCTTCCAAGAAAAAAAAAGAAATAATGTAGTACAGCAGCATTTCTGGGTCATGATTATGACAAAATAATAAGAAAAATCAAAGTACTCTTTGTATTTTTACTAAGTATTATGAAAACTAAAAATATAAAAATATTTTGTGTAGATATTATAGAGAGCATGGGATATCACATGACCTTCAAAGTCAACAGCCAAAGGAAAATAATATGGCTTGAGTGTATGGTCATTGTTTACTGAAATTCTGGAAATAATTATAATCAAGATAGTCAGTAAATGGTTTCCCCTGAGTAGAACATTGTATTGATTAATTGCTTACCTAGGGTGACCTATCTTTTGAGGTAACAATCTGTTCTGGTCTCAGAAAATATCCTTCATCCCAAATGCAGACTACAGGAAGGCATTAATAGTTCAAGGAAAAATGTCTCTCAAATTTTTTACACTGTCTTAAACTCTATTCCCTCCTGTGCCTTAGCCCCTGCCTGTGCTATATGTTGATGCTCAGATATTCAATCAACCTGTAGCTGAATTAGAATGTGTTTCTCTGACTGTAGGTACCCAAATATAGCTTATCCCACCTCGTCTTGTTACCAGCATTACGGTAGTGGATGGCTTTAAGTGAACATTAGGTAATGTGAACCTAGATACCATCTGTAAGTCTCCCTGCTCATCTCTTGCTCCTGAAAATTAAGTATTGCAGTTCTGCAGCACTTAACTGGTACTTGTTAAGTGCTGCCACCAGTAAGATGTTGTAATACAATTTATTGCATGTTACTTTCCCTAAAAATTAAACATTACACATTACATTTGAAAAATCAAGCACTGAAGTCAAGACATTCTGAAATTAGTTATTTTTCCTCACAAATTTTAATCTTTTTTTTTTTTTTATATTTTACACATATATTTTTCTGTGATATAAAATGAATTAGTTCTTTTCTGAAGGAAAATATATAACAAAACATCACAATTTTTCTGTTGGATACTTTTCTGCAGAATAGAAATTGATGAAAGCCTTCCAGGTGTTTGAGAGAGACCTGTCAGCAGCTGAATGATCTGTAAAAGTTGTTGTCACAGTGAAATTTCTATACTAGAGAAAAATAATGATATTTTCTTAGTACATATTCAAAATCTGATTAAAGGTTGATGCCTTATCTTGAAAGTTATTAAGAGAAAAGTGAGAAAGTAATGGAAAAATTTACAACATCACGGGAAGAAATCCCATGCTACTGGGGTATATTGACAAGGAAATATAATGAACTTCTGAGGCATTCTAAAACATATCAATTTCTAATTTCAGTTACTTAATCCATATGCTCTATTATTTTTTTTTCTTTTGAACATGCAGAATGAATTAATAACTGCAGCCATTGCAGTCATAGTTCAATTTGCATCACCTTCTGGGAATTCACAATCAATTAATATGAAATTACTTGAAGTAAAAGTACAGTTGCTACTAATGTAGATGAAAGTTTTTCATAATTGTAAATAAAAAAATGTTAGCAAGAAATAATTTTTGAAAATTATTTTTATATTAAACTTTTTTAAATAATAGGCAGCCTGCTCTCTGTAGGTTAATATATTTCCACAGAATAAAGGCAAATGTCAGAAACAAAATCTATAATATTAGGAAAGTTTACCTTCTCTCTCAACTATATGAACATAGGATCAAAACGTTCTTAATATAATTGTTCTGTTAGATCTTAGATGTTCTTTATCAGCAAATACAATATTGTTGCAAAATGGTTAACATTAAAATCAGTAAACAGACTAAAAAATACAAATAGATTAAAACCAATAATTAATGTTTTAAGTTTTCACGATAAAATCAAGATAATTACCCTGATATTAGCGATAGAATTGTTGAATGAGTTGCAGATAACACTCTACAGTTCCAAATATGCTGCTCCTGAATTGTGCTTGGCTGCATTCTGAGCTAGTACATGTACAATAAATGGCAGAAGTGCAACATCTGAAAGAAAAGAAAGAACAGAGGATTCCATATTTTATTTTCCACATCCACAGCTATGAAGTTTGAAGGCAGTAGCACTGTACTTTTAGAGTTTTGGGAATATAGTTTTGGCTGAGCCATAAAAAAATATTCTGCCTTTACTTTCACAAAAGAAACAAAAAAGCCTGTTGACTTCTCCTCTTCTCCTGCATCTTCTTTTAACTATTTACTGCTGCTGGGGAGGAGAGGTTATCGACTGTCATTGGAAATGTTTTGAGTAACTGTGGACAAAATAGCAATAAAATACAGGAAAAAATCCACATTCTTAAGTCAAATAAAATATTGCTGTTACTAAATGAAGGCATAATTCTCTCATACAAAGTTGCTCATCAGTTATGGAAAACCTGTGTTCAAACTCTTACAAAACTGAATGAGATGTGCATAGACACATATGCATATGTACATGGCACTCAAAACCAGATAGCTACTAATGCTTGTAAAATTACCATATTTAGCAGAAATAAAATATTTCCATTAAAAATTTTTAGAGCACTTTCTTTAATAGATAAGAAACTTACCCAGTGAATTAGCTCAAGACTCAAAGGTAATGTTTCCTTAACCAGCAAAACCTGCTTAAGATTTTCAGCCCCCTGTCAACTGAGATGTTACTTTAGCTGTTTAAATCCTGTTGACTAGTTCAGTATTTTACTTTTTCAAATAATTTACAGAGAAACTCCAGTTAGAATAAGGCAGCTAATTAAAAATAAATAACTCATTTGGAAGTATCTTCTCTGTTTGTTTTTAATCAGCTGAAAAAGATTCATTACTCATGGACTAATTACAAAAAACTTTTTTCTTGAAGTTTCTCCTCTTTTTTTTTTTTTTTTTTTTTTAATAGCCAATCATACTTTGCTCTACTTATTCACAGATATTGCTTATAATCTTAAAGGTCTTTTCCAACCGCTATGATTTTATAACTGGTTAACATAGTCACATCTTTTTTATTTTGTTTGGATACCTTTGCAAGTTACATATTGAAGCACGCATTTCTAAATGGCCATGCAAGCATTTTTAAAAAGTAATAATGATGCATAAGTATTCAGGTAAGTGAGTATTCATAGAAATTTATGTTCTGTAGACAGGCCAAGGCAAAAATATTTGTTCTTTCATGTGTTCAAAGGAGACTGAAAATGAGCTGGTAATACTAAGTTGCTGATATTCTTCTTTACTCAGCTTTCAATTATCATCAAAAGTAACTCCTGTTATTATAAATGAATAACTTAATGTAAATATTGACCTACTAATGGAGAACAAGTCAGATGCCTTGCCAACTAAAGAAATAGAAACAAAAAAACCCAGAAATAAATGTAAGTAAAAGTATCTTGATTTCTGTCAAACTTTGGTTCTGACTACCTAGTCTGTACAAGTATATTTTTTCTGTTAAATTCTTAAATGTCTGATGTCCATTGCTTCTGATTTTTAATACGTTAGAACCTAATCATATTTGTTTCCTCTCTTTTCCACACAAACAGGTATCACAAAAAAATATAAACTAAGCTATAGCAGAGTAAATAAATATAAATCACAAATGTACATCATCATTTTGTAGTAGACATATTTATAGAAAGTTATGCATATTAAAACATGTAATTTCAGTTAAATAATCATACACTTTAACCTCATGACCTGCAGTATTTGCTTAAGTTTATCCTGCACAGAGATATTAAGCAGTGTAAATTGTACACATAACATGAGTGAATTATGCTATAAGGTAAAAGTAGATTAGCATAGAAAAAATAGGAATGAACACTTGGAAAACTCTCACTCAGAGAAATTAAAAACAGAAGTCCCTGAAAAGCATATCTAGACTTGCTCCTTTTTACTTATCTACCTATGTACACTTGTTGCCCATAATAATTTCAAATGTTTCAAAGAAGTAGAGCCATTCTAAACAGCAAATCATTCAATAGAGATTACAGAGCACTTGCTTTTTATTAAGTGATGATAATTAATTGAATTTAGCTCAGATTTTTAAATATTTTATTATATATATTTTATTATTATAAAACTACTATTCCATTCTGAATTTATCCATCCTGAATTCCAGTGTAACTAATATTTTGTCCTTCTCATTCATATTGTGTAGAGAGTTCATCTTGATGAAGGGGTTAAGTTTAGAAGCTGTATTTATGCACACATTTTGTCATAGAAAACTTGAAAGCAGTCAGTGTAAGAAAGAAAAAAAAAATATAAGGTGAAAGAGGAAAAGTATGGAATTTTTGATACTCTACCAAAAGAAGAGTATCAGAGGAGTATCAAAAATTATCATGAGGTTTTCCATTATAAATACATGAAATACTGATGATTTTCCAACTAGTTAATCTACCTACTTTAAATATGTAAATGTTTCATAAATCAAATCATTATCTTCTACCACTGAATTGATATTATGCTTAGAAGAATAAATATCTTAAATTTAATAGCTATATTGGTAAAATACATACCCAGAAGCTAATCCTGAAAAGCGTTATTAATGTTTCAAATTTTAAAAAGGACCTTGGTCTTTCTCTTATCCCTTTTCTTGTTCCTCTTATCCTAATATACTGAATATATGATGAAAAGTTAGACTAGCTTTCATTTTGTTGGGGTTTTTTTTGTTTTGTTTTTTAATCAACCAAGTGAAGCAAAGACTTATTTAATTTTTTTTTTTTTTTTTTTTTTTTTTTTCAAATTTTAGGAGAACTGGGAAAATGG
>NW_010310197.1:0-1579 GCF_000700745.2 Antrostomus carolinensis | reverse complement strand
ACATGGAAGGGGAAAGATTTACTGAACAGACCATCAAATCACTCATGTTCTCAGAGATGGGCAGAATAAGACAGGATAGTAATAACAACTTTCAACAGCTGTTCAAACAGAGTAGGAAGACTAACTAAAATGCAAGACAAACAGATTAGTTTTATGATCTGGAGAGATCCTCTAAATTATTATTATCTGTACTGGGATAAAAATCATTAAATAAAACTTGGCAGGTAATAAACTGTTCCTGTCTAGAAACAGTTATCCATTAGGATTTACTTTCAAATTATCAAATGTCAGTGGGGTCTTCTTACAGTGATGTAAAATATGGTCATTCTATAAAGATTTTACCTTGTATATGTTCCACTTTAACTAGCGAAAGGGTTTAATGGAAAAACATATCATGTGAGGAGGATAGGAAAGAATATTTCTGAAAACTCTAAAAAAAAATATCTGCAGCACTTAAAATAGCTGTTCAGTAGTCTGATGGCATCTCCATTGATCTGGAAGGAAGAAACCAGTCAGGTGAATAATAACTTCATCTGCTGCAAGGTTTCTCTAACATCTTCATTTACTGCATGAATGCATCTTTCTATTAAATTGTCCTATCTTTTCCTCTCATAAAGCAGTGAATACTATACCACCTCTTAAGTAATCATTTCTAAGGCTAAGTCCAGTTAATTCTTATCATAAATGGATGTATTTCAACACAGACTATCTCTAAGAAATATGATAGTGCCACACCTCATATGTATAGGCCATGTCACCATATGTATTGCAAATAAGCTCCATATTCTTTTCAGAGCGGAAATAATATCATTCTACATTATGGGGAAATAATATACTGTTCTTCTTAAATGAACAAAGTTCACTTTGATATAGAAAGCTTGATTAATATAATATATTAATGTTATGTTAACCAAGCTTAACTTTTCAAATAGCATAATCGTAAAACAGAGAAACATGTTGAATTATAGCTTTCTTATTAGACAGTTTTCTTTTGGAAAAAACTACCTTCTACAAACAAAAAAATAATCATTATTATATGCAGGAAAAGAAACAAAACAACAGCAAAAGGAAAAGAAAAAAATAGTTTTAGTCCACAAATTTAAATGCAGGGCAGAGTTTACCAGTGTGACAAAGGGGAAAAAAAATCCAGGTCATCTAAATTACTTAAATAGTCAACCACCTTTTGAAAATAACACATGCATTTTGAAAAATTTATATATGTTTAAAGTTGTAAAAAGAATTTAACGGGAGTCTCCCAGTCAGATTTCAGAATCTCAGACTTTCATTATTCCACCTCCATGTACTGACTCAAGAACACTTCCAGCTTTAAGCAAAAGGGTCAAAATATTTTTGGTTTTGTAACTGATTTGGAACCAAGAAGAATCAAAACACAGGAGAAAGCAGAATTTTTGAAGGACAGGCAGTTTCAGTTTATCTGTCAACTGAACAGAATCAGATCAGACTGTGTGGTCACTGTATTTGACAAGAGGAAGAAGCTGTTCACAAGTTTCAGGTAAACTGTACTTCAGTTTCCAGGGTCTGCGGGTTATATTTAACCGTATTTATATATATATATATA
>NW_010310196.1:128592-174754 GCF_000700745.2 Antrostomus carolinensis | reverse complement strand
GCCTCTAGCCAGGGTCAACCCACCACAGGATGTCCATAAATGTGGTGAGGACCTGTTGGGATAGGACTGGAGATCTCATTAGGGAACATGAGGAGGATCCAGGGTTTTGTGGTGGACAGTGAAATGAAATTTACAGTGTGGATCTGCAAGAGATCAGCCCTGAGTAGTTCTACTGAGCGCAGAACACTTTATCCTTGGAAAAAAATCTGTAGCTGTAGAACAACGTACGCAGTGGCTATTCAACCCATTTCCCCCCAGGCTGTGAGAGAATCCCACATCCCACTGCCACCACCAAGCCCTTCTGGAGTTCCTGGGACTCGGGATGTGCTGCATGTGCTTGGGATGTGCTGTTTGGTGCCTTGTTCATAGCAAGGGTGCAAGTATGGTTAATCCAGATCACTTCTTGAGCCTGAGGAGCAGCATGTTGGCAGTTAGTGCAAATCCTGTTAGGGATCTGTCAGTGGGTGATTAAGAGATGTCAGAGGGCAGAGTGAGCTGGATCAGCACTGCGCTGGGTAGATGAAGTGCTCTGTGCTGAGCCTAATCTTGTGAAGAGCATGACCTTTATCTTCTGTGCAAAGGTTTTCCATGGTAACTCTCCTTTTTAATTAAGTTCTTAATATACATATAACCTAGCTGAAACAATCTTGGCTGATGGGAGGGTCAAAAGGGTGTGAGGACTTCCTAACAGAGGGAGGGTGGAAATGTGTGGAGAAGAAGGAGAGATGTAAGAAACGAGCATGGAAAATGGGATTAACTTCAGCTAAAAGCACACGTGAAGAACAGTTTATCTGCTGTTTCCCCTCCTCCTTTTTCTCTGCTGCGTGGTTCCCTCCTTGTTACTGCATCAGCCCTTCTCAGTAGATCACTGGACCAAGCAGGGACATTGTGGCTCATTACCCAGATGTTACCTAATTATAGGGACGCGCTTTCTGAAAGATATCTCAGGCAGGATAGACAGAGCTCTGCTGCCTTCCTGCTGTACCTGAAAATGGCCATCTTTGGTCATCTCCAGACAGAAGATGAATGAAGTCTGAATGGGGACATGGATCTCATCATTCCTCAAAAACAGCTTTTCAAGATGTACAGCTCTTGGAAAGTGGAAAGAAAACCTTTTGACTAGGGGAGTTGTGGGCGAAAGCAGAGTTTTCCCAATACCCATCCACAGGTGTAAAAAAGGGAAATCTTTTTCTGGAACATCAACAGAAAGATCTGCTATATTTTCATTTATCTTTTCCATTTGGAAACGATGAAACCACTCTTCTCTTTCCTGCCTGCTGGGGTGTGGGTGCTGCCTCGGTGCTTCTAGGCGTACACGTGGAAGGTGTAAGTCTGTGCTTCTCCCATTGCAGCAAAGCTCAGTCTCCCAATTGTTTTTATATGGGAACAAAGACTTGATCTGAAACAGGAGCTCAGCCCACTAGACATCACAAGCTGCTGATAGATCTCAGAGGATTTCAAGCGTTTGTGAGACTCTGGGTGATGAAATAGTGGCATTTCTCAAAAGCAGCATCCAGTGTGCCCATCCCGGTTTGTGTCCTGCTTCCCTGGGTGGCCTCTTTAGACACAAGAGTGTATATGGGGAGATGAGACAGAGAGCGTGTCGAAAGGACTCAACAGTCATGTTCCTTGCTATATCCAGGGTGCACAAAGGGTTTCTGAGAAGTATTGATTGATGAGATATTGTAAGAAAGAGACCAAGATAAAATCAATAGAGGTGATGTCGGTTCTGTGTGTTTTGATCCTGCTGAGCTTGGAAGATGATCCTACCATAATCTCTGAGGCATATGGTGTAAAACCTGCTCCTGGTGAGCTGCTGCATGTATATATGTGTGTGTCTGTGTCTCTTGTTCTCTGATATCAGGCATGTGGATCCAGTCCCCTCTGAGCTGACGCATGGTTCTCACCAATCTCTGAGTTTAGGAGCGTGTCCCTTCGGCTGGCTGGGACAGCGAACATCGACAGTGAGAATAAACCCAGGCTGTAGCAATTTAATGTGCAGCCTCCCTGTGCTCTGAGCTCAGGCACGTGCATCCCTGCACTGCTGAACATCTCCTTCCATCCTCCTGCTGAGCATTTGAACTCTGGCTTTAGTCCTACTGTAATTACAGTTTATTCAATTTAGAAATTACACGAGCCCTCAGAACAGACTTTTTGCACTAGAATCTCTCTGTAGAAGAGCCCATGGTCAAATTATTTCATTACCAATGTGGGTAGCTCCATCCTCATCCTTTTATATTTCTAGACAACCCTATACCTCTTTTCCCCATATGCAATTATAAATTGATACCGTGTAATTTGCCTGTCACTTGATATAGGACTCTGTTTATTTTAAAGGCAATAATTAAAGATAACAATTGCTATAGAAAAATAAATATCTGTTCAATGAGAAGACTGAGTAATTAAGGGCAATTATTGGTTTCCACAAGTAGGATGCCTGGTAACAAAGTTCTTTCCAGTGCAGCTAAGAAGAGCATAAGATGCATATTGCAGAAATCTATGTGCTAGAAGAATTGGGAAGTTAAATGGAAGCTATTAATAAGAAATTATCTAGACCTTCCTTTCCAGATGGTATTTAAGATGCAGTTTTCCTGGTTGTAATATCTAAAACTTGTATAGGATTTATATCCCTTTCCAACATTCTTTGCAAGGATTAATCAGTTAATCCTTCTACAGCCCTTGCAAAGTAAGTAAGTAAATGTTATTATCCTTATTTTACAGCTGTGGAAATTGTGTTGCTGTGGGGCAAATTTTAATCTGTTTTCCACTGTTGTAAATCTAAAGCAACTTCACTGCAGTCAGCAGAGTTAGACACTGTAACTGAACTGATTTAACCCTAATTGAAACTACAGTGTTTGTCAAGATAACTATTGAGAATAAAGAGGAAGAATATTACATTTTAAGCATTGTCCCACACTCCACTTGATTTGTATTAATGCTTTTGTTTGCTTTAAGGGTTGATTTTCTAAACTGGCATCCTTGAAAATCTGCAGATCTTGCAAATGCTAGTGCATGTCGTTTTCAGGAGTGAGCAGCCATAAATACTTCTGAGATTTAGGACAACAACCTCCAATTTATGAGGATAAATTCCATTACTTGTATATAAAGATCATATATCCAAAGCTCATATGCAGCAATATGTGTACACACATTCAGCTTTTTAAAAAGCCATGAGTTTGGGTTTGTTCAGCCCAAGGTTTTTGTTCCTTCTTTAATCCAGATAGTTTGTTACCAGCACTAGTCTGAGCCCTGAAGTCAACCACAAATGGTTGTGTCTTACAGTGCCTAGATTAACATTTGCAGAGTATTCATTGACTTGAATTAATTGGCAATTAGCTAACTCAAGTTAAAAGAAGGGTTTATTTCTCTCTAGACATTCTTTTAATTGCTCATCCAGCCAAAACAGAGACTACTGGCCAGGCCGGGGCCTTCTGCTCAGAAATTTAAAGAAGTTTTTTGACAATGCATTCTAAAATGAAATGGAGAGCAAGCAACATGAGACAGGCAGACATGAGATCTTCTGAAACCAGGGGCTGGTTTCCCTACTACAGAAATTTCTCTATACTTACAGATAGGGCATTGGGTTGGTTTTATTTCAAAAGAAAATGAGAGACCTGCATTTACCATTGGAAAAATCATATCTATTAAATGTGGCAAATGTACCTCATTTTTCATTGCACTTCTTGAAGTAGGTACTAGCCTTATGTTTAAAGATCAGGGTAATGAGTTACTTGTGTTTAACATTTCTGAAAGACTCTGGGAACATTATTTATTAACAATGACTATACCATAAGCCCTGTATTTAAACAACAATGTTGTTTCATTATTTATTAGTCTCTCTCGCTCTCAAAATGATAATTTGTTTCAGATTGGTGTCTTTGGCAAACTCCAAGTTTAGACAGGATTGAAAAACAGTTTTCTCTTGTTCCCCGAATGTTTCTTTCTCTAATGAAGAGTGGTACTAATGGGATCATTAGTGAGGTGTTACTGTCCACAGTTGTGTCCCTCGTGCTGCTATTGACACAACTGTACAGTGGATATGAAACAGCACCAGCTCCCAACTCAGTGCTTTGTTCCGTCTGTGTTAGAGAAAATGACTGCACATAATGGAAGGCAAAAGGAAATCAGCCTGTTCTGAAATCCTGTCTCGGGCTGAGAGGTCCTGGAGGTGATTACCAGTTACCACACAGGCCCCGGAGATGACTCTGTGCTCGGGGGTTCACGGTCGATATATTGCCTCAGCTGCAGGGAAGCTTTAGTTCCTCCATCCCCACCGTCCTTTCTTCTTGGGTAAAATCAAGGATTCCTCTCTGTACTGCTACAGGATGGGCTCTCCACCCGTCCTTCTGGTCTAAATCATAGAATCACAGAATGGTTTGGGTTGGAAGGGACCTTAAAGCTCATCCAGTCCCAACCCCCCTGTCATCAGCAGGGACACCTTCCACTAGACCAGGTTGCTCAAAGCCTCATCCAACCTGGCCTTCAACACTTCCAGGGAGGGGGAAGTGGGAATCTGTCCCTTGCCCATCACATAAGCCCCTGTCCTTTTCAGAAAAGACCTGTGTATCTTTGCACGCCCCCAGAGTGGGAGTTACCCGCAGTGAAATGCACAGGCAGGGTTGGTAGCAGGTCAGTGCAGCATTAGGCCGTGTCCAGCCTGTGTGCTTCCCTCTGCTCTGCTTCCTTGAACAGCATTTCCCTTGTGTCACTGGGAAATTAACAATGTTAGCTTACACATCCTCTTGCTTTTCAGCCTGCTCATGTTTTCTTCTTTACTCCCTGACCTGAACTGAGAGGGCTGGCTCTTGTGCAGCTCAGTGGCTGGGATCAGAAGCAGCCCATGGGATGGGCTTGCAGCTCATGGGATGTAACAGCCTGTTTGACAGCCCCAGCACCTCAGTGCCCGGGATCCCCCAGGAACCACCTACGGATGGAAATCTGCAGGGTACCTGGAGGAGTGAGTGTGTGTGTGTGTGTGTGTGTGTCAGCTATGTGGGTGCTTGGGGGAAACTTCTGGTGCTCGATTCCCATGACAGCTTAGATTTTCTGCCAGGACAAGACCAGAGTTAACTTTAACAATCATGAAGATTACCTTCCTGCGTTTGAGGGGTTAATTACGCAGCTGACATGTTCAAAGTGTATTTGTTGCCTGGCAGACTTGCTTTAAGCCAAGCCAGTGCAAAATATCCTCCTAGCCACACTGTTTGGTTTCCTTTGGGGACAACACAGGTTGTGCTGGCCTTGATGTATAGATGAGCTTTACAAGTCAGTACCTAACTTATTGACACATTTGTATGGGAGGTTTGCTGTGGATTCGAGGTGCTCATTAACAGCTGTGTCTCCAGGAGAGGAAAAACTGGAAGATCCACAGCCTCTTCCAGTAAACACACCTTGGACACTTGTTTCCAACGGGCATTTCAGTAACAGCTCAGCAGTTTACTCACATAGTTGCTTCTTACTCTCTGGAGGAGTATGGCATTACGCAGATATATAATACATCTTGAATGGTTCATGTTCTCTGTGTCAGGAAAAGGGCTTCCTAAGCATCAGAAGCCCACAGGAGTTCAAATCCCCATGGAAGTCATCTCTGAGTAGTTATACACTCGGCTGGAATTACAGGACAGACACACAAGTCCTGAGTACAAAGCCCTTCCTGCCCAAGCTCAATTAGGATTTGCTCATAGGAGCAGGAGATCCTATAGATGGACTTACTAAGAGGGATATTTTTTGGTTAGGCTGGCATGCAAAAGTCAAAAGGAAGCGACTAGGGAAGGGGGGAGGAGGCAAGGCAGAGTGATATGTTTTATTTTTATCCGAAAATTACATTCAGTGAATTTAGTACAGTGGAAAGTGCTGTCTTGGGCTGTTCAGAGGGTTGTCTTTAAGTTCTATCTCCACAAAACAGATAGCAGTGACAGTGCATATTTTTCTCTTGATTTTTAAAACACGAATCAGGAGAAGAGAAAAAATACATCAAATCTCACATGTGTTTTCTCATTCTGTCCTCTGGTAAATCAAGAGCAATTTCTTGAGGCTGATGAAAATAATTCAATATAAAAATCAGTGTGATTCAGTATCAGTGTGATTTTTGCAGGCTGTGCAGGGTGTCTTCTAACAGTTGATTAACTCTTTTATTGGAGTAAACAGAATAGTTTAATCTTAATTTTTGAATTAAGTTAATAGCCAGAATCACAGAATGGTTGAGGTTGAAAGGGACCTCTGAAGGTCATCTAGTCCAACCCCCCTGCTCAAGAAGGATAGAGGATGCTCTGAAGATTGCCTGTACAGCACAGTGATGTGCCAGAAATTCATGGTTAAAGCCTCAGGGTGCTTCAGGGAAGACAAAGGAAAAACAGTTTACAGATCCACCAAGTTGATTGGG
This sequence comes from Antrostomus carolinensis, assembly GCF_000700745.2. Taxonomy (NCBI): domain Eukaryota; kingdom Metazoa; phylum Chordata; class Aves; order Caprimulgiformes; family Caprimulgidae; genus Antrostomus; species Antrostomus carolinensis. Next base: position 168,372 of record NW_010310196.1, on the reverse strand, counting down.
ACAGATGTCTTGATTTGGGAGCAACAACATTTGAAAGCAAACCCTGAAGTGTGAGATACTGGAAGCCTTTATATGTTTTTTCAGAGTGAAGGACCAGTTACAGAGAACAGTTGTTTGTCAACTTTATTGACCTCTTAAAATAATGAGTCTGCAGCACGTTACAGTACAGCACTACGCCACAGATCCTGGGAGTCTAGAGATAAAGGACTAAGCTAGAAGCTCTGCTGAGGTTTGAGAGTGTAACTGGGAGCGATGTAAAGAGTGATGGTTGTGCTGGAAGAGTGATGTAGAGCTGTGATTTGTGCTGGAAGCAGGAAGGAAGCAGTTGGCACAGAAATTGTGCACACTTTCAACACGGGGCTGCCAAGTAGCCACTATCCACACAAAGGCAAAGAGAAGAGGGATAAGTAAGGCTGCAGCTGCCATCAGCAGTGAACATAGAGCCAGCAGTGCTGTGGGTAATATTATACATTTATTGAATACACAAATTCAGACCTCAGAGTGAGGGTTAGGCAGACATCACAGCATCTTCCCCCAGCTCTGCTTCTTGGCTGCTTCAGGCAGAGGCCAGGCTGTTGCTGTGCACAGTTTCAAATGGATTTGTCAGTGTGCGGCGTTCTTAATTTTTGTGACTTATGTCGTGGCTGAAAGTAAGGATGTCAGCATTTAACCAGGAGACGGAGGAATTATGTGACTAGAACTATCCAGAACACTTGAGCATGCCATAAAAGAGATGTGACTGCAAGCGGGTCAGGAGTTTATTTCTCAGCCTAATAACCAGTGATTAATGGTTCCCAATTTATGATTAACCGTGTAGCAGAACGATGGATGAGTATCTGGAGGAGATTGCTGGAGTCCTTGATGAAACTCCAGTTGACCTCACTGCGGAGAGTTTGTAGTAAGGCACTAGTCTGTATGTTCACCCCTCGATAAGAGGTGTGCAGTCCCATGTTCATTGTGTCACTGGGCTGCAGATTTGTTGTGTTCAGTTGCAGATAAAGCAACGTGCTTGGCTTTGTGCTTTGTGTCAGGGGGTGGGATCAGGATCTTAACTGCAACCCAGCCTAGGAGCTGCAAGCTGAGCTTGATGTCTTCTTACTGTGTGATGTCATAGAATAGAATCATAGAAATGTTTTGGTTGGAAAAGACCTTTAAGATCATGGAGTCCAACTGAAAATTGCTCATAAATGCTCTGTGGAGCCCAGCAGGTCTCTGTGGCACCAGGGAGGTGCCATGTCTTCTTACTTCAGTTACAGCTGAATTAGACTGAATGGCAGTTTGGCACATTGTGTGTGGAGTGGAATCAGATCCGGCCTATCAGGTGTTGTGCTGCACGCACACGTTTGACAAGAGTAAGAGCTGAAGCAAATCAAGAGATCTCCCTTGAATAGACCTACAAAGTACAGTTATTCTGGGTACAAACTTTCTTAATGGCAATAGAATTGAGAGCTTAGGAGACCATCTTAAACTCACTTGTGGGAGACATCTCACGGAATCAATCACAGACTGGTGGGAGTTGGAAGGGACCTCAGGAGATCATCCAGTCCAACCCCCCTGCCAAAGCAGGTCTACACCAGGTTGCACAGGAAAGTGTCCAGGTGGGTTTGAACATCTCCAGAGATGGAGACTCCACACCCTCTCTGGGCAGCCTGTCCCAGGGCTCCGGCACCCTCACAGTGAAGAAGCTTTTCCTTAAGTTTGTCTGGAACTTCTGGTGTTCCAGTTTGTGCCCATTGCCCCTTGTCCTGTCACTGGGCACCACCAGAAAGAGCCCTTCAACACAAGTCAGCAGATTTAGGTCAAAATTTTGCAGAAGATAATACTTCCTATACTTACCCCTTTCTTTTAATTCTTGCAGTTTTGTTCTGTATTTTGGTGATAGCTCAGACATCCTGATCCTGTCGGGGGTGTCCATATCCTTTTGCCAATATAATCATTTAACAGTTGTTTGAGGACAAGGATATAGTAAATAATAGCAACTAAGAAGAACTGTATGAGCACACACCGATGTTCATCCATGCTGCAGTGGCATTCATCACAGTGTTAACTTCATACAGCAGGGTAAATTCAAATAGTAAGGGAAAGCATAAAAAGTACCTTTTTATTACAATCATGAAAACTTTGGAAGGAGCTCAAAGAACATAGAGGCCATGTTAACGCTGCAGATGTTTCACCATCTAGTTTTGTTGATTTCTGAGCTTTTTGTTGCCATCGGGTGTTGGGAAAAGCCCTTAGCAAGTGCAGTTAAATTGGCAGAAGTTTACATCTTACTGGTAGAAAGCATTTTGAGTGGTGAGAACTGGAATACACTGCTTTAACAAAAATACAGCTTTAATGGCAGAAACTGTAGCACCATTAAGGAAGTTGGCAGCATCACTGTGGGCTGGAGGGTCTTCATCGCTCACAAGACCTGGCTGGAGGAGGGACGAGTGGAAACTTCTGTGCATATGAGTTGCCAACTGCTGGGTGGTGTATTAATAGCAGAAATCTCCCCAGCAGCTTTCTCTAATCAACTCTGCCTTTCTCTTTTGCTGTTTCTCCTACAGGGCTTGTGAAGTTGGGCGTTCACTGTGTCACGTGTCAGAAGGTTGCGATAAAAATTGTCAACAGAGAGAAGCTCAGCGAGTCGGTGCTAATGAAGGTAATTTTCTAATGGGAGATTTAAGAAAAAATTAAGTTCTTGGCTCTGTGTCTTCTGTTCCATGCAAAATTAATATCTTTAATTACATATAACAAACATCCCTGTCAGTACCAGGATTATGTGAAGCATAATAACAATAATTTAGTTATGGAGGAGGCTGGGGCAGCTGAAATTAAATGGGAGTATGGCTGTGCTTTGGGAACAATAAATAAATGGTCAGCTGCAGCGTCGTTGCTTCTCTGCTGAGGCAGATGTGTGTTGGGCATCTGCCCTCCAGCGCTGCAACAGCACATAATAGTTGTGGCATGTTGCAGAGGGAGGTGTACCAACGTCAGTAGGAAGAGACTGTTGGTGAGTCTGTTGTTCGAATACTCGTGCTACTTGCTCTGCTGCACAGGTTCCTTATGATCTGATGCTCCAAGGTGTGTGACTGGTGAAAGCTGTTGTAATTCTGTTAACAATCCACAGAGCTGTGCCATTGGAAACCATCAAAGCGTCTGTCTGTTGGTGGTCCCAATGACTGGAGCATTCAGAAGACTCTAATTTCTATTCTTTTTTTTTCAGGATTCACTATATTTTTTACCATATGACATGGAAAGAGATTTCTGGTTTACTGTTGGCTTTTAATAGATGTTTTATTTTTGAAGAATTGCCAAGCAGTTAATTCCTAGAGCTTGGAATTCCATTGATGGACATTGTTCAGTGTTCAAATACTGATGCTAACAAGCCATCATACAGTGGATGTTTATAGCATTATGGTTATTTAAAGATAGGCAATAGTCTTTTTTTTTTTTTTAATAATGCTTAATCTTTTTTACCTGTCCTTGTGATACCATCTACTCACATAAGCGTCATTGAAAAACCTAGAAATAAAATAAATATATGCATACAAGTTTATTCATGGGATTTGGTAACAGGAAAGGCTAAATTCAGCTTGATGGGAGGGAACACAACTGCAGTGCAATCAGCAGAATTCTATCAAGCTGTCACCTGCAGATGACACTCACAGGTCTGCACGCAGCGTAGGACACTTCAGGGAAGTGACTCCCCCACAAGCACGGGGAGCACAGATCTTTACGCTGCTTTTTCTTATACGTACTTCTGTGTCAGCTGTTTTCCACCACGAGTAAGTACAGCAACCTTACTGGGAGCAGAAAGAAAATGGAGATTAAAGGCTTATACAGTCAATGAATGTTACACATACAATGCAAGTCTCTTTTTTTCAGAGAAAGATTCTTAAAGTTTCTATTCAGTTGTGAGGTGTTCAGACTTACCTTCCTGAAATTTCAGTGAAGTACTCCCTCTCCTGCAGCACTGTGGATTCAAACACTCTTCTAATACAGACCAAAAGTTAGAAAGTGAAATAGGTAAAGAAAACTGCAACTTTAAAGGGAGATTCAGCAGATGGATGGAACACAATGAAAGCAAACAAGGTGTGTAAATGGCAAAATGTGAATGAGGCTCTAAACACTTTGATTATTTTCCAGAGTAACTTAGTAGAAATATTTTTTAAAATGTGAGCATTGTGTTTACTGCGAGACACGGTCTGGCATTTGTATAAAACATTTTATTTACCTTATTGATTTTCAGGGTAGGAGGCAAATCACTTAGCATAGCAAAGTGATCTCTGTGCTTTAGTTGTGTTGCATTACCTCGGCTGTAGTATGAAATCTGAGGAGTGAAACGGTGTGTTAGGCCCTTGTTTACACCGCCGTGCGCTGAAGCGTGCCGTGTTTGCTGAAAGATTGTACAGCATCCTTCTCCGGAAGAAACCATGCATTGGATTGTGATTCTCATTTTCAGATCATTATTGGTCACGTTGGCTCTTTCAAGGATTCTGTTCTCTGTGCCCAGGAGGTTGGAACAACAGATGGGATTGAAGTGATCTGCCCAGTTCTTGCATAAACTCAGTAACCAGCTGTCTTTTCAGGAATACCCTGTGTCTGATGGTCACAGACAGGGCCTGAGACTTCTAACTGAACTGGGAATTGACTGTACTGTTACCCAGCTTAATCCAGCCCGGCCAAAGGGGAGAAATGCTTGCAGCTTTCAGCAGTCCCAGTGTGCCCAGTGCCAAGCATCCAGCTGACAGCTTGCTGTGTGGAGTCAGCAGCCACAGGGAAATAGCCAGCAGTCAAGCCAAGTCATGGTGGTGTGGTGGCATTCCCACTTCGCAAATCTTCCCACTAGCTTATCAGTTCCAGTGACTCTCTTTGCCAGTGGGCCGTGCACAACAGTCCCTGGAGCCAAATGATTCAAGACCACAGCTACTCTCCCAAGCCAGGCTCAGACTGATGGATTTTGCTTTAATCCATCCTTGGACAGAAAAACTGGATCTGACAAATAGGCACACCTGCTACATGAAGCTGTAACGCTGCACTGCTGTGGCCATTTATCCTAGAGCATAAGGATGAAGTCTGCTCCTGGTCCTTTCAACATCTAAAATGACAGGCACAAGCATATAGAGCAGGCTGCTTTCTCAGCCATCATTATTCTGTTTTGACTTGCTGCTTATAGCCTTCATTTCTCCAGTGTTTCTGCAGTGTTTGATTCTGTACGTTCAGGGAACTGTCCCTTCTTTCTGCAGCTGCTCTTCATCTGAGCTGTGCAGAATTGAGAGGCATTTGGTGAAGTGCTTTCTAATCATAACGTCGTCGTATCGATATTTCTGGAGAGAAGTATTTGGAATTGAAGCAGCTGGTGTCAATTAGCAGAACTGCTGCTATGGAGATGATGCACGGGCAGGCAGGATGCAGCGCAAGCTGCGGTAGATGGAGCCCCGTCACAGGACGGGGCTGCTGGATGCACACGCCAGCCTTTTGCTTTGTCATGCCCTTACTTGCTCAACACAGGCTGGGGAGCCGTGTGCCTTCCCCCCACCTCCATCCTGTGACTGTTGGGGAGCTGGGTTTTGGGGCAAAGCTATAAATGTCATTTCACAGATGAGAACAGAAGGGCTGGTGCTGTTCTGGCTTCTGCTTTCACAACTGGTAAAAGCTTCAGCTGGTTTCTTCAGCCCCCACTGATGTGGAGACCTGGCTCCCACGGTACCTCTAGGTTGCTCTAGCACAAATTGACAGGAAGATTTCAGAAAGGAGTGTGTTATAGGGAGCATCTTGAGACTGAAATAGGGTTCATTAATTTCCCTAAATTACTTCTGGATTGCTGAGAGGGAAATCAGGCCCAGAAGAGCTGAATGTGTCCATCAAGCAGTAAGTTGTCCTGAACAGGCAGATTCACTACTGATGGTTGCATTTTCAATACCAGCACAAGCATTTGCAGTTCAGAACTTCAGAATATAAAGGTTAAAGCAAATCTTTCCTTGTTTGGAAACATTGAGCCCTCTCATGAGATGTATTCAGAAAAGTCCTTTCCTCTCTACCACCTCACCAGTTCTCTTCCACTCCCTCCTTCCCAAGAATAAACAACAACAAAACCACTACTCTTTTGGTGATCCATCAGATGAAATACTCTTTGGATAGACAGTGGCAGTAGAAGCAGTGGGGATGAAGAGTGAGAAGGGGACAGCTGGCCTTGGACTAATTACTTGAGCACACCAGCATCCTGAGAAAGCCACAGCTGTCCCAGGCTTGGTGACAGGAGCCCAGAGCTCCATATGTGTGTTTGGTGTCTATCTGCCTTTTGTTTGTTCCGACCGAGTCCTCCAGTGCTGGCCTTGAAGTGAGGCAGGTATTTCCAGGGTGAGGGATGGGAATAACCCCAGTCCCTTCCACACTTCTCTTGTGGAGCCCGACTCAAACATGGGTGGTGGGTTTGGGGGAGGTTGGTTGGTTGGTTAGTTGGTTGTTTTAGTGCCTTGTGGTGCTCTGCTTCCAAAAAGCTCTGCAAAGGTGCAGTGTGTGTTCTTAAACAGGGAGGATCATGCCATGGTCACTGTTGGAGAGCACTGATTGCCTGAAATAACGGAGTGGAGGGATGGGTAGCAGGATGGAGTGGCAGCTTCTTGGAACTGTCAAGATGACTTATGAAAGCATGCTTGTAATTAGGCACTGCTTTGCATGGTCTTTTCTTCATCTCTTGCTTCTCCCTGAGCTTCTATTTCAATAGCTACTTATTTCTTTACTACCTTGTCCTACTCTGAGTCTTTCCTTCCTTCTCCTTTTTCTTTCAGTTGTTATTTTGCTGCTTTTTAACCCTCTTCATTCTTCTTTTCTCCTCCATTCTGTGATTTCTTCCTTTTTTAATCTGTCTTTTCCCCTTTTTCTACACAAAGTCATGTAAGAACTGTCATTGTTCCGTTGCAAAAACTACTGAAATGTAGCATGTCTGGTTGAAGTGCCCATTCTTCAAGGATAAAATTTAGAAATTGCGCACAATTGAGAAGGTATCTGAGAGATACCTACATAAACAATCAGATCATATGTTTTATGAGAGACTCAAGAGACTCAATCTACCTAATTTATTAGATAGCAGGTTAAGTCATAACTTAATCACGGTCTGTAAATACTGATAAGGAGGACAGGCATTTGATAATAGAGGATATTACAGTCTTGGAGACAAAAAGCTCATTGGAAACCAATAGTTGTAAGCTGTAGGTAGATTAAATATAGACATACTACGCCTATTTGACCACTGGGTGAAGTTTCTAATTGGAACAAGCCACTCAGAGCTCTGGTGAGTTTTTTCCCCTGGAAGACTATTAAACTTCATCTTAAACTGCTGTGTGTTTTCCTAAAACCTAGATCGTGGTTCAGCTTCAGCTGCTGGGCTTGCAGCAGGGAGTAGTTGGAGATTATTTCCTTATCCGTGCTGTGCATTAGCTCTGACTAGGTTAGTGCAACAGCCTCTCTGGCCTTAAAATCCATGGAGCTGTGAATTTCTAATCACACACTTGAAATCTGTAAAAAGTCACTTATCTCTGTCTAGAGCATAAGAGAGGCACTTGTGCAAGGTATGTACAGAAGCAGAAATTTAGGCTCCCCAAGCAAAGCTAAAGGAGAGAATACTGGATAGCAGCACCTTGGCTTTGGAATACCTCATTTTCAGACTGTTCAAACAAACCACTGTGATATTGGCTGACCTGCCTGTCCTCAGCTGCTGTCTGGAGGCCTGGTCTACAGAAATGATTACCAGGATATCAGAACAATGTTGGGGAGAAGCTAAATCTGAGACAAAAAATGATTGAATAGTGTAAGTTCGTTCAAACTCAGCTTTGATCCTCACAAGGGCAGTTTTTCTGGACATGAGTGAAGCCAAACTCACCAACACCAACCCTGAATTTTTTCTTAATGCATTCAATCGTAGCCTAATTGTTTTCCAGCTGCAGTATTTAGGAGTTTTAGTATTGATTGCAGGGGAAATGGTGTTAGGCTGCTGCTAAATCCCACTGAATACCCCTACCATGGGGTACAAATGAACAGAGAAAAGAGACTGTATTGTTTCACCAGTGAAACGTGTTCAGATTAATCTAGGATACTGGCACACAAGATTTTAGAGATGGTCATACTAAAAAGAGCAAATAGGAGGGCAAGTACTTCCCTTTCTTAAACAGAAGTCCCAAAGAAAATGTTTTAAAGCATTCATCAAACTTTCCAGGACTCTTCCTGATTAAGAAACACTGTGCTACTTGCTGGTACTCATCTATTATTCTTCTGATTGACTGGCATATTGCTGCCAGAGGAGAATCACCCAGAGGACCTTGGATTCATGGCCAAAAAAAAAAAGATGAAAGGATAAAGGAAATGAAATCTCCTCAAAAGATGTACGTACTCTCTGGTACTTGTGTTTTTCCTTGCTGTTGAACATGCAGGTTGCAGTGTGTGTGGGGATAATCACAGTTACATGGATTGTCCCTTGCACACGCGCTTGTTAAAAACACACACGCTCGTCCTCGTTGTGGCTCAGCTTTAACCTGGAGAATTACCACACGCTTGTCTGCTTTTAGCACTGGAAGAGCCCAGATTAGAAGTGTGCTTGTGTCTGTGTACGTTTGACAGCGCGGAGGTGGTGAACAAACTGCAGGAATGATTGGCACTCATCAAAGAACATGAGCGCACAAACACACGCTCACCCCTCCTCCACCCCCCTGACTCTGGGACCCTGGTTCATATTCCAGTAGCAACCCAGTTAGCACAGCACAGCTTCATGTTTGCGAGTCTCTTTCCTGAGTTCAAAGAGATAAAAAAGCACCTTGCAATATGAAAAACACAGGGAAAATAAAAGGGGCTTTTCCCCCCCCCCCCCCCCTGCCCCCCTCTCCCCCCCCCCCCCTTGGCTCCCTTCTGCTATAGGGAATTTGGGAGTAGGGATCTGTTCCTGCATGTATAATGCAGAGTGTTTTGTTTTAAACCGGAGCTAGCGGGGAGCACTGAAAGCCTATTCACTTGTCATCTGTTTGAGCAGTTAAAGAAGTTGGGTAATTGTATTTTCCTTCAGAGAAGAATCACTCTCCACCTCCACTTTCCACCACACCCACAAGGAACACAGTTTGAGGTTTTCTTAAAGAAGGAAATTAAACAGGAATCACAAGCACATGATGTACCTGTCAGAGGAGCAAACCTGTCAAGCGTGCACTGTGCCTTTTGCTTTCTAAAGTTAGTATGATCAATTGAAGCATTTGGGCAAGCTATAAAAATCCTTGGCCCTATTTTTTTCCACCCTGCTTTTAATTCCACAGCCTTGTTACCAGCAGTCTGGCCCAAACCTCTATCATATCAAACAGGTTCTACCCACAGCCCTGTGTGTGCAGACACAGAGACACAGGCAGGGTACCCTCCTCAGGGGCTGCCTTGGTGACACAGCAGGGACTGTCCCTCGTCAGCCCCGGCTGCGGCTAGCTGACATCAAGGAATGCTTTTTCCCTTCATTTCACTTGGTCATAACCATAATGCCTGGCCAGGGAAAGTCACTGCTCCTGTTGATGAGATGTCTGAATGTGCTCTGCCATCCAGGGTTCATCCACCTGTGAAGCTGCTGTCAATAATTAGCCTTTAAATCCCCTGTCTTCAGCTTTCTCTTTACCTGTTTCTGCTGTATTCACACTCTGGGGTGAGACAGACCGTAGTTTGACTTCACGTTGCTTCCTCTATCCAAGCTTCTGGGAATTCTCCTCTTCCTTTGCCAAAGCTTAGTTTTATCAAAAGATGCTGATTCACTACAATGTTTTCTGTGAAATAACTTTGGCTCAGTGAAGTCCCAATATATCAAAGACGAGGTTTCTTTTGAACTCTGGATTCGTAGCAGGCTGTTAGGGAGTCCTGCTCACCATTTCCAAAGCAGAGACCCTGAAAGCCCTGCCTCTGTAGGGACTCCCACCACCTCTGAACCCCAGGTGGTCAAACCAAGATGTAGGAAATGTTGAAACAGACTCCAAGAGTCCACACCTGGGCAAACCCAGCATCCCCAGTGAGAGATCACAGAATGTCAGGGATTGGAAGGGACCTCGAAAGATCATCCAGTCCAATCCCCCTGCTGGAGCAGGAACCTAAATGAGATCACACAGGAAGGCGTCCAGGCGGGTCTTGAATGTCTCCAGAGAAGGAGACTCCACACCCTCCCTGGGCAGCCTGTCCCAGGGCTCTGGCACCCTCACTGGAAAGTATTTTTTTCTCAAGTTTAAGTGGAACCTCCTGTGTTCCAGCTCACACCCACTGCCCCTTGTCCTACCATTGGGCATCACTGAGAAGAGCCTGGCTCCATCCTCCTGACATTCACCCTTTACATATTTATAAATATTAATGAGGTCACCCCTCAGTCTCCTCTTCTCCAAGCTAAAGAGCCCCAGCTCCCTCAGCCTTTCCTCAGCAGGGAGATGCTCCACTCCCTTCATCATCTTGGTGGCTCTGTGATGTGACCCTACAAAGCATCGCTACATGGGGGAGTGGCAGAAAGCACCAGGATCCGGATCCTCATCTGGTGTCAGGCTTGATGCTCAGTTTCCTGGGAAGGACAACCCATGGGAGTTATCCTGAAAGGTGAGGGGAACCCCAGCTGAAGGTAAGCTTCCAGGCTCAGCCTCGTAGAGTTGGGTTGTGGAGTCTGGAAATCTTGAGACTGGTATCCAAAGCTTGTAACCCCTGCTCACATCCCATAGTATGTCCAGAATTTCTGTTTGGCTGGACACCCAGTTGGCCTGGGAACCTGAAGCCCTGGATTCCCCCAGCCTGGGTGGCTGGAGCAGCAGAGTTGCCTGGAGCTGTAGTCTCTGGTAGCACCAGATGTGAAACATGGGTCTGGAGACATTGTTGTTTTCAATCTGGAGCTGCAGGGTGTTTGGTGCATTTTAAACTTTACTTCTTTTTTTTCTTTCCTGACTCACTGAAGGTTGATGAAAAATGTTTAAAAGCATTGGATTTTGATCTGACTTAAGCCAAAACCTCTTGTAATCTACTTTTTCTACAAGCACTTCAACCAGCTCTGTTCTGTGGTTAATTAATCAATCTGAAGAGGTGCAGGATGAAACCTATCCCACTCTGCAGAGAGTAGAGGATATCACAGCAAAGTGGGTTGTTGGCCACATTGACAGGTAGGAAATTCATTTTAGATTATGGATAAAATCACTTCCCAAATCTTTTAAGCAAAAAAGGACTTAGGAGGGCTTGTTTTCTGACCTGAACTACAGAGAGGTTTTTAAGTTACACAACTCATTATAAAAAATAATTTTCTTTGCTCACACAGTTTCTTCCTGGACTGAGAGTGAAGCTGAGATGCAGTCAGCAGTGTGAATGCAATATTGGCTGAACCATTTGAAATCCATATCTATAAACACCAGAGCAACAGCATAGGACTTTAAAAATCATTCCTCACCCCACCCTCCATGCTGGAATAAGTATGAGTGTGCGTTGTGCCAGGATGTGTTCTAGGGGCTTCAGAGACTATTCTGTCCTGTTCTCCTGATTCTGCCATGCCAGTGTCTGCTCAGTGTCATTGCAAAAGCTTGTAACAGTCCAGGAAGAGGAAGGTGCTGAGATCTCAGCCCTGCAACACAGCACATGCTTTGCAGGCTGATTTCATCCAGGACCAAGGGTAGCTTGGCAAGTGTGGTTTAGCTTGTTGGGGATTTTCTTTTCCATCTTAAACTCTTCTTTTCTGAGTTGCAGGTGAAAAGATTTCTGACTCCTTTTTACATTGGTTTGTATTTCACATTCCAGAATTTTGTTTGGAAACCTTTTAATTCTTTTTTTCTTTTCTCCTGGAAAGAGAACCAGCATTACATCAGATCAGCTTTAGCAGTAATGGGACAAGAATCATTAAGTAGATTGAGTGAGAACAGAACTGGCTCAGGTATTTGACCCTGCATCTCTTGTGTGGAATCAGCACCATAAACATCAATATACTGATCCGTCCCAATTAAGGGATGTGGTCCATCCCTGTGTATAGCAGGCAAGCCACTTGAGCAAAGCCTCTGTTCAAAGATGATCTTCAACCTTTGCTGAAACAACTGAGCGGTGCCTTGAGCACCAGCACTGCCTTTCTGTCATTGTCCTTCATCAGGGCCACAAAGATATTGAGAGGCCTGGAGCATCTGCCTTACAAGGAGAGGCTGAGAGAGCTGGGACTGTTCAGCCTGGAGAAGAGCAGACTGAGAGGGGATCTGATCAATGTTTATCAATATCTGACAAATATATCCCAAAAATATGGGGCTGGGCTCTTGTCAGTGGTGCCCAGTGACAGGACAAGGGGCAATGGGCACAAACTGGAACACCAAAAGTTCCAGACAAACTTAAGGAAAAGCTTCTTCACTGTGAGGGTGCCGGAGCCCTGGGACAGGCTGCCCAGAGAGGGTGTGGAGTCTCCATCTCTGGAGATGTTCAAACCCACCTGGACACTTTCCTGTGCAACCTGGGGTAGGGAACCTGCTTTGGCAGGGTGTTTGGACTGGATGATCTCCTGAGGTCCCTTCCAACCCCACCATTCTGGGATTCTGTGAAGAAGCATTTCTTAGCCCTGTGTAGCTTATGAGTTTGCCAGCTCAGACAAAAGATGTCACCTAATGGCTATTTAACTGGTACAACTGGGAGCCAAGGGCTGGCGTTGTACTGTCAGTTCGGAGATGCAGGCTCTTTTGGTTGGTTTCACATTCTTCTGTCCAATGTGAACATTTTGCTGATCATTTGTTAAGTGTAAACCAGGCCTCACTCTGTCTATCCCTGCAGTTCGTGCTATTAAATAGTTGGCACAAATTTAAGAAAAATCTGGGAAGGCTCAATCCAAGTGCAATTAACTGTGAGTTCCAGAGCTGTCAGATGGAGCTGGATACAATATGCCAGTGGGTTTGCTTTGCTGCTGCTGGAGAATGTTGCTTTCTTTAGTGGTAAGTTTTAAGGTATTTGGGCATTTCCTCCTTTACCGGGTGCTATCTCTGAACTTGCTGCCTTGCCTCCTGGCATCTGGAGATGCTGAATCCACAGTTAGCTTCTATTTAATATGCTGGTCTGTTCACTAAGAGCACTCCCATAGCAATAAACCAGTTTGCATTCCCCTGCTGTCCTCCCATGGATGCACACACCACGCATAGAGGAGACTCCAGAGTTTTAGTTCAAAATGGTGTTTCTTGTCCAACTCCAAGAGAATCTTCCAGGGCTCTAATGCTAAGAGAGCTCAAGCCCGTGCTCGAGTGGTCCAGCTCCCACCCAGTGACAAAACTGCAGGCACGGCGTGGCTGATTTTGCTCTGATGTGGGAGAAGCAATCACTGCTTCCTCAGAGCACCCGGTGTTCTTGAACCTGGTGGTGTAATATATAATATGGTATGTTCTGCAGCTGCCTGGGGAGGCACCAGCAACAGCTTTGTGCTGTGAGGGATAATGGAGGTGTTACCATAATTCCCCACAAACCATAGGGAAGGAGAGATTGAGTTTAATCTTGAACTTCTGCATCTGTTGCAGCCTCTTAGCGTGTAACGATCGCTCGGTGACATCTCTGTTACGTTATCACACGTTGCCCCTGGTGGAAAGAGAGACTTTTGGAAGTGGTATTTTGGTATTTTACATATAATAGGTATTTTGGAAGTGGTAAATTCCAGGGTCCAGGCTGGCTTTTTCAAGAATGGTTAGTGAAAACTCAGTCAGGCAACCAAAATCATTGTCCTTTCTGGAAATTTGGGACTGATGCTTCAGATTGTGCTAAAATTAGCACATTCAAAGTCTTGTTTTGGAACATTTTGGTAAGGCAGGGGCAAACAGCTGTCAACACTCAAGAAGAAGGATCTGACCTAAGAAACTTGAGCAGTTTTTCTATTCCTGGCATATCCCACAGGCAGAAACATTCTTCTCTTGCTTGCAGCTCTCAGAACAAGTGCCTCCTCTTCTGTACATTCAGCAGTAAAGTGGTGAGGAAATGTCACTGGTACGAGGGGTAACACAACAGAGTGCAGCTCTGGCCTGTTTTCTTCTAGGTTTCCTGTTGCTCCAGGAAACAGAAACGTGCTTTATCATCTGGATCTCTGTGATGCAGGCTTAACTACAGGAAATAAATAATAGCAACATATATAAACAAGCCAGCAACACCTAGTTCCATCTCGAGTCTGTTCATAAGGAATGCTCCTGGTTTTTAGTGCGGTATGTGTTTTAGCTTATTTCTCCAGTTCCTAATAACTTCCTGATATATAGCTTTATATAACTAAGGAACCAAGGCTAGAAAGATATAAAATGAAGAAAAACTACCAGAATATGCAAAAACTGCCATAACAAATGTACCAAGACATGGGGAACTCTTTACTAGTTTTCCCCATTGTACCTGAAGCAGATTTTCAGCAGTCATAATACACACACGTAGCTGTCCTACAAGAATTGCTAACAGATGACATTTTACAGTGTTCTGGACGTCTGGTCACACTGTCTGTCAGAAACCTGTCACCGTGGATCCTTGTGGTAGACTGGAATTGACTGTTGCTCTGTGGGCAGAAATCTGCTCTGTGTGTCTGGGTCCGCGTATCATAGAATCATAGAATGGTTTGGGTTGGAAAGCACCTTAAAGCTCATCCAGTGCCAACCCCCCTGCCATCAGCAGGGACATCTTCCACTAGACCAGGTTGCTCAAAGCCTCATCCAACCTGGCCTTCAACACTTCCAGGGAGGAGCAGCCACAGCTTCTCTGGGCAACCTGTTCCAGTGTCTGACCACCCTCACAGTGAAGAACTTCTTCCTAATATCTCACCTAAACCTCCCCTCTTTCAGCTTAAAGCCATTTCCCCTTGTTTTGTCATTAAATGCCCTTATGAAAAGTCCCTCCCCAGCTTTCTTGTAGCCCCTTCAGGTACTGGGAGGCCGCTATAAGATCTCCCTGGAGCCTTCTCTTCTCCAGGCTGAACAGCCCCAACTCGCTCAGCCTGTCCTCACAGCAGAGCTGCTGCAGCCCTGGGATCATCCTGGTGGCCTCCTCTGGACTTGTTCTAGCTGCTATGGAGAGATGGTCCCACAGAAATATCGTGCTGTTGATAGAGGCAGAGTGATTTCCCCCAGCTGTCAAATACTTTAGCATAAAGTTATTTTTTTAGAGATTTTTCTTCTTATATTTTCTTCCTAATACCCTGCAATAAATCCCCTCAGTCTCATGTTCTTATCTCTTTTCTTTGATGAATTTCCTCCCTTTGCTCCTGCTCCCTCAGCTGTCCCTGAATTTTCTTCCTAAATCCCTTCTGTCCTTTGCTAACCTCCTGTTGTCTCTCACCGTCCCCTGCAGCCCTTTCGAAGCAGAAAGGCAAGACACACACAGTAAGAGAGTGCATATTATCCTCTAGGTACTACAGATTCGTTTTATCCTCATTTCCACCTCTTAAATCAATCCTTGATTTATCAGATGCAGAAAATAACATTATTTACTTAAGAACAAATGGGTAAGATGGTTGAACACAGGACAGAGTGGCACACAGCTGTTCTCACAGTCATCTGGGGTCATGTTTTCACTTCTCTTTTGTACAGGGACATAAGTTGTGAGGCTGGCAGCCACAGAGGAACTTGGATTAGGGAGTAATCTTGTAGGGATACCTAAGAGTGCCAAACCCCTTCTGGGCAGCAGCGCAGTGCAAACTGTAGGTTTGATTGCTCTGTAGGAGCAGAACATCCTCAATATAAGAGACGAGGCATGTGGGCCCTGTAGCCTAGCAGAATATAAAGATATATTGCACAGGGACTGACAGGGAATTCCAGCAACAGGTGAAAACATACCTCAATACTGCTTACAACAGTAAAACCCCTCAGAGATCTGTTAACCTTAAACACTTCATTTTTGAGAGAAAAGATGTGCTTGTCCTCCTGCATGGGCAGAGCAGGGCTGATAGTGGTGACAACACTTGTAGGTAAAGGCACTGCTGAAAAAACCCCCTTTATTTAGTATTGAGGAGAGGGTGGTACCAATCACCAGTGCCTGAAGACACAGGGTCTGCTCAGTGCTGGGTGACACCACTTGCTGCCTGTGTACCAAGAGGGCATGTAGTTTATTGAGCCATCCTGCCACCTGGCAGCCTGTCACCCATTTTTTGGCAGATACCAATGATTTAATGTCTCTCTGCCTCCGTTTGGCTGCAGATAGGTGACAATACAAATTGAACCAGCTTTCAGAGTCTCAAATGTCAAGACTGGAGCTGATGACATACAGTCCTCGAGGAAGAAAGGAGATATCAAGGACGGAGAAATCTAAGAGAAGCCAGATTGTTACAGGGTACAGGAATGAAATATTGGACAAATGTCTAGAATCGTAGAAATAAGGGTTGGAAGGGACCTCTGAGGTCCTTGATAACTAGGACCACTGTTGACATGGCTTTGTCTAGCTTGGTTTTGAAAACCTGAAGGGATTGATGGAGATTCATGAGCCTCTCTGGACAGCCTGTTCCAGTGCTACGTGACACTCCTAGTGATTTAATTCATCCTTAATATCTAACCTGAACTCCAGTGCAGACATGAGGAGAGAGACTGGGCAGCTATCATGGCTCTTGTGTTCAGGAACGAATAAACTTGTGTCAGTCATCAAATAAAGACTGAGAACTATTTAAAAAAAAAATCTACAGGAGTTGGAAGAAAAACGTAATGCCTCGGAGAACTGTGGAGACAGTACAGAATGCTGCAGCCTCCTGGTAGGAACAACCAGTCGGTGAAATCAAGAGCCATGTCAGGAAAATTTAGGCTGAAAAGGGGCAGCAGAAACAAAATTGAAAATTAAAACTGGCAATCAACAGACTAGCATGCAAAAAATAAGGATCTCAGCAGGTGAAAATAAACATTACAGCAGTAGCATGAAGAGAGTTTAGGGCTCTGGTTCAAAGGCTGCTTTACTGAGGGGACTCGGAGGCTTGAGCAGCCTGAAGGAACTCATGGTAATGATCACATCTCGTTTGTGGTTGGAATACCAACAGCAGACAACTGCATTAGCAGGCAAAGGAGGAATGCTCTAGAGCCTGCCTGGAGTCTGGAGAGGAGGTCTCAGCGATCTGGAGGAGGGAATGCTGGAGGTGGGATCATAAATGGACTGGGTGGGAATAAAGGACATGATCACTAAATTTCTGTGATTTAAGTGTTAGCTATAAATCAGATTTTAAATATAGCTGAAGTTCTGTAACTACAGTTGGAGGAACAACTAGCAGACGATGGATGAAATAATGAATGTATTGACATCTCTTCACTGCACTTCCAAAGAGGTCTTAGCTATTTCTGACTCTTTCATTTCTCACTCTCTCAAATTGCTGGTTCTCACGGAGGCTTGACCTCCATCCTCTGATACCATCTCTCCAGCTGTCCCTTTCATTACAGTTTCTATTTCTCTTCCACTTGTTTTCCAGGTGCAGATCCAGTTAGAGAAGCTTGGTTTCTCTCCCCTTATTTTTACACATCTTTTGAACAGCAATACCAATTGAATCATCCTTAATTTCTTCCTCCCCGTTGCTATAACTGTCTGCTGCTACTGAAAATATATTTTTCTTCTCCTGTTTTGATTCTGGGTCCTTTAGGTACCTCTCTTCAGACCATCCCACAGCCATCCTTCATTACAGCTACTGTAGTTGTAACCCTTCTGGCAGTTCTGTATCCTCAGACCTCAATTCAACCTTGAGCTGTGGTCTGCTAATACCCATATGCCTTAAGAGCTCTTCATTTACCTTTTTTCAAAATCTTATGGAATTTAAACAAAACTAGGGTCTATTTTGTGTGCCTTCTTAACTCGAAATAAGATGCCACAAAGCCTGCTGTCATGTCTAATGCTCTGATACCAGCTCTGTGACCTTCAGTCTGACTGAATACAGAATTTACCACAGCCTGATTTAAAGGAGATGCTGATAATAGCCAGTCAGAATGCTCAGCTGCTTTATTTCCACTTGCAGATCTGAATTTTTAAAGTTACAGTGTTTCAGACAGTTTATATCAACAGTTTAAGTGTTATTCTTAAGATCAGGACTACAAATACCTAGACCTGCAGTGCACAATGTAATGGGAGAAGTGAGAGATCTGAGCAGAACTGGAGAATTTGGAGCCTGGCAAAAAGGTTGGATCATGATAGATGTAATGCAAATATGGATGTTTAGATATCCTAAGCTTAAAGTTTATCATTAAATCCTACAGAAATTAAGAATGTGTTTCAGGGTTTTATGGGCCAGGGTTCATGTTTTAATGAATTAGTTTTGGTTACACAGAATCACAGGATGTCGGGGATTGGAAGGGACCTCGAAAGATCATCCAGTCCAACCCCCCTGCCAGAGCAGGAACCTAAATGAGATCACACAGGAAGGCGTCCAGGCAGGTCTTGAATGTCTCCAGAGAAGGAGACTCCACACCCTCCCTGGGCAGCCTGTCCCAGGGCTCTGGCACCCTCACTGTAAAGAAGTTTCTTCTCAAGTTTAAGCAGAACCTGGTTATGAGATTTGGGAAGCTAATGGTGTAGTAGTTGATAGATCAAGGTTGCTCCTATGTGCATCGGAATGTATTGATGCTGGATGAGAATGTTTAAATTGATTTAGTAGACAATATAGAACAAATGTCTGTTGCCTGGTGAGAAAGTGTCTGTGTTGGGTTTGTGTGGTGGGGTTTTGGTAGCAGAGGAGGAGCTACAGGGGTGGTTCCTGTTAGAAGTTGCTAGAAGCTTTCATGACTCCAAGATGGACCCGCCTCTGGCCAAGGCTGAGAACTGTCTCCTGTGGAAGGGACCCCACATTGGAGGAGGGGAGGAGTGTGAGGAGTCCTCCCTCTGAGGAGGAAGGAGCAGAGAGAGACAATGTGATGAACTGACTGCAACCCCAATTCCCTGTCCCCTGTGCTGTTGGGGGGAGAAGGTAGAGAAATGGGGAGCAAAGTTGAGCCTGGGAAGAAGGGAGGGCTGGGGGGAAGTGTTTTAAGACATGGTTTTATTTCTCATTATCCTACTCTGGTTTGATTGGAAACAAATTAAATTATTTTTTTCCCCAAGTGGAGTCTCTTTTGCCCGTGACCATCACTGGTGAGTGAGCCCTCCCTGTCCTTGTGTTGACTCAGGAGCCTATTGATGTATTTCCTGTTCCCCATCTCCCTGACGGAGGGATTGTGAGGGTGACTGCCTGGTGCTGGCTGCTGGCTGAGGCTAAACCACGACAGTGGCATATGGTGTAATTCAGCTAACCATCATGGAAATAACTTTCATTCATTTTCAAGCAAGACTTCTGTGACTGCAACAGGGTATAAAACATACAGCCTGAGCTCAGCATTAGCCTAAGAGGATTCTACTCCTCTTGGATTCAGCAGAACTGCAGGTATTTTCTACAGGTCTGAATTTGGCCCTGGACTTTTATTTATACTGTGTCATCCCTGAGATAAAGCTCAGAGGCTCCCTGATCCTCTTGCTATGAGAAATATTTTTTCCTCACCCACGGGCATTTTTGCTCCACCCATTATGTGCATTTTCCAAGCCATAACCTCCTTCTTCTCAAACAGATGATTTGATTTCTGTTCATTTTATTTTTAAGTGATTTCCTGGGGATGGGGGGTGGAGGGGCATTTCTGTGCATGCAGAACAACTGTTAAACTGAATCCTTATTCTAGTAACATCAAGTGGCTGGTTTAAACTGCTGACCACGCATCTGAGTCATTATGCTAAATGTTCTTTGCTTCTGGGTGATGCCACAGTGATACGAGGAGAAACACAGAGGTTTCTGCAGGATCTTGTCTCTCACCCAAAGCAGCAAAGGGCATGGACTGCGTGGGTTTGTAAGTTAGTCTGTTCCCATAAGACTGAATTCATCCAGTGGGTCTGCTGGGACAGTGCAATCACCAAAATGTATAGATCAGAAAACCAGAGTAGAACTGGAGTAAGCTGTAATGGGTTGTTTGTAGAAGTCTATGTGTACTTTGGAAATTATGCCTTTGAAAAAGCAGTGCGTGGGTAACACAGACAGTACTTGGACTCCCCAAATACACTGCAGTATAAAACACACCTGGCGTATCACACCTGATGCTATCTCCATGTAATAGTTTCACTGGGCCGGCCCTTGCCCGCCACCCAACACAGCCGTTCACCCACTTCCCCCCCACCCCCAGGAGATAGAGGAGAGGATTGGGGGGCAAGGATAAGGAGGCTTGTAGGGTGAGATAAGAACAGTTTAATAATAGAGAGAAAACTTAAAATAATACTATTAATAATATTAAAATAGTAAAGATAATAATAACAGCAACAAAATATGCCAGTGAATGACACCCAGTGTTACAGCTCACCCCCCTCCTGACCGAGCCCGGCCCGTTCCCAGATCACGATCCCGGAGGAGCAACAATCCCGACCCGAAACCGCAATCCCGGGAGAGCCAGAGCCCGAGCCAAAGCCAGAGAGAGCAAGAGAGGAAGAGCCCCTCATGAATATACTGGACATGACGTGATATGATATGGAATAGCCCATTGGCATATCTAACTGTCAATTAAGTTTATTAATTTAAATATTCTTCTCCCCCCCTTAAATCTTGTGCTTGTGGACTGACAGACACAAAGTCCTTCACTGCCAGGGACACAAATGTAAACACTGGTACGTTAACAATGTCTCTCAGGCTGCAAACCAAAATATCACTCTTCTAATTACTAAAAAGAAAAACCAGCTCTATTTCAGCTAAAAACCAGGACACTCCATAGCTTCAGCTCCTGAGGAGGACGTGTGGCTGCCTCGTGAAAAGCCAACTTTGGAGGCACAAAGATCACTTTATTTTATCAGAGGAGGTGTTGTTCTTTGGCTGTCCACAGCTGCAGAAGCTAAGGCAGCAGGTTTTTCCTTCTCTTTGTATAGGAACCTGCCTGTAATTCCTTTTTGCTGTTACACACATCCCAGTAAGTCTGGCATTTGCTTTGGGATGTCATCTGCCATGAGGGACGAGTAAATACCTGGATACAATGCTTTTGGCACTGCTGTGTTATTTCATTTTTTATTAGGTACAAAATCTGAATGGATGCTACACAGGTACAGACCCATCAACTCCTGAACATCCTGGGCAGCAGTGTTAGTGGGTTCCCAGCACTTCCAGGGAATTAGCTCCACAGGATAGGTTAGTTGAAAAGTATATTTATCTTCAAATGATAACTGGAGACCCTCAGGGAAAACAGACTTTGTGGCAGCTGTTTTTCTCCCCTTGACTGCTCTGTTTTCACTTGGTGCTCTAACTCTCTCTTGCCCTCAATTAACCAGTTCTTGATACCTGCCCAGCTTTGCAGAATCAACCACTTAATCACAGACAAAGGCTAAACTTTATTCTTCCTGAAACACTTTAGCCTCTGAACCTTCTGCTCTGTTTGTCTTTCTCTTCCCAGGCTTTTGCATTTCTCCCGTCCTGCAATCAGACTCGTCTGAAGTACTTGCAAGTGCACTGCATTTCTTTAGTATTCCATGTGATGATGAATTAGCATGAGTGAAAAACAGGGCCAGGGTTCTGTTTGCATGCTAGGACTCCTCGGCTGCACCATTATAAAGTATTCTTTACTTCAGAAAACTTGGTGTTGCTGGTGGGAAGACCATACGTGTTTCAGGTTTGAAGCAGGATGAGCCTACTTTTTGCTTTGGTTTTGGAGAGCAAGATGCCAGGCAAGTTGAAGTGGCTTCATTTCAGTATTTATATCTTTTCAGTATTTATATCTTTTCAGTATTTATATCTTTATATCTTTTCTCATTCTCCATGAGAAACAGGAAGAATCTGCTCCCTGTCTCACCCTGCGCTCTGGTTGTAGTCTGATAGCACATCCACAATTAATTTCCATTATTTTCCTTTTCATTCTCCTTCCCTTACAAGTTGAACAAATGATACATTTAATTGACAGACTGTTTCCTCCTTTTCTGCTAGCCTTACTCTTTTTTTTTGTACAAATAACAGATCAGACTTTCCAAGTAGTTCTTCATGTCACAACAATGTCAGAAATACTGTCAGTGACTCATCGGGCTATCAGAAACCTTTTTTCCTTCTTGGGCTTGACGCCGCAGTCCCATCTCAGCTAAGACTCCTAATGTGGGAACCTCAGCTCTTCCAAAGTTTCATTATCATTCATTTACCTGGAGTGAATTTTCTTTAATGTGTTGCTTTCCCTCCTCATTTACTAACCTCAGACCTTCTTCCATTCTGTTGTATCCCAGGGCTCTGTTTCTACACCATGTTAAGTAGCTTGGGAAGTCTCCGCTGCGGATGTTTCCAGCCGAAGCCAGCTGAGTAACTGCAGGTTGCATAACTTGCAGTCTGGCCCAATATATCTTTTCATAGGAAAACTAAACAAAGCAGATGCCAAAAAAAGGTGGTTGGGTTTGGGTTTTTTTTTCCTGCAGAGCTTCTCACTGCCTACAGCCACGCTTTATGTTACTGTAGGACAGTCCGTTCTGTTTTGGTGAGTCCTGAGCTCCAGCTGGAGAAGGAGCAGTACCCTACACTGCTGTGAGATGTCAGCCCAGCACTTCGGAGACCTCAAAGCTCACCTCTCAGATACCTTCTGCCTTTTTACTGATCCTGAAACATGCTGAGATGGAATGTCAGGAGTTTCAGCCAGAATCATGTGGATACGTGGGCAGTATCCAGTGTCAAGGACTGTTCTCCTCATGCTCTTCTAGCATTTTGGTAAAGCTTTTCATCAAAGAGTTAACTTTGTGGAAGTAAACTCTAACCAGTGCTGCCTTTTCCTCCTTTTCTATCCTGATGTGGGGTTCTGTGCTTTCCTATCCCTCAGTTGCTCTGGGGTCTTGACATCTAGAGAAAGTGTACTTTACTGAAATGAGAAGAGTAGGCTTGGTGCTGATGTACAGCGATTCATCCAAGTAGAGCAGTGACCAGCTTTCCCATTCCAATTCTCTTGTATATGAATTTTAGACACAAGGCTCAATAAAGCTCTTATTTATGTATGTTGTTCATAGAGCTTGCTGTTTGATTTAGGGATCTCCCAGTCATCTCATCTGCAATACAGGCTCTGCTTTGCAGAGTTTAGCACAATAGCTAGAAGGCAACTTATCTCCAAAAGGAGCTTGCCTTTGACCTTGAATGTTCTTGCAGTTGTTAAATGCTTGTGCAGGTTTCCTGAGGAGCTGGAAGAGGCAGTTTTGCAGTATGACTGCTTCTAAATGTGTCTGTAAAAGCCAAATGGTATTTTAGGTTTTCCTGTTTGTTTTTTCTCTCCGTGGCTTTTAGATTAAATATGTCCAAGCTTGCAAGTGAGAAAAAGGATTTTCTAATTGCTAGTTTCAGAAACTCACTTACTTGGTAAACATACCCGAAGGTAAAACCTTCTACACCTGAAGGTTAGTTGATTAACTTTATTGGTGTACAGGAAGCAAAGTAGATACTACTCCTTCTCTCATGGCTGTGAGTACTCTGCAAGGTTGATAGAAGTGTTGAAACCTTGTTTGTGTCATTTGACCACGCAGAATTATCTACGAATACACAAAAGGGAGCAAGAGGAGGTTTTTTTGAAAGCTGTGCCAACTGCACTGTCAAAATACTTATGCAACACCAGCACAGCCCAGCTGTTGGAACAGAGCCTTACTGGTTACCCTCACCCTACACAAGGCGAGTGAAACCAGTGAAAATGGTGTTTTCACGCTGTCACTGCGCCAACAATAGGGGTTCCTGTGGTCATGGCTTTTTTTACTTAGATGTTGTCTTCCACTCTCCGATAGAGTCATGTTGGCAGCACCCTGAAGTGCAAACACTTTTCTGATTCTACAGCTGCTTTTAAGCTCACCTACTACAGAAAGGCACTACCTACCCCTCGGGGCATGAGCCAGGTCTTTCCTGATTGTCCTGAAAGTACCAGAATCATTTAATTTGGGGAAAAGACAGTCAAAAATAAGATACCGCGTGATAATCAGAAAATTTGGTCCTGCAATGCAGCATTATGGAAAGAGAAAAAAAAAAAAGGCAAGAGAGAGGGAGAGAAAACAGAGCAGTTTGTCTCCCTGCACCATATCGGGGAATTCAGAGCAAGAGAACTGTGTATTTGGGTCAGCTGAGTCCTAAAGGAGAATTCTCCTGCAGTCTTTTCAGCCCATTTTCATATATGGTTGTTGAAGTTGCCAAACCTTAAAGGAACAAATATTAATAAGAAAGAATCCTGTAATTGTAAACTGCCTGTTCTGTTGCTGTTGCTCTGATTTCACAAGTACAGGGTCATGCAGAGACACCCAAGGTGGCTCGGATCGGGACAGCAACATCACAGCTGGATCAGGGCAGCACTCAGCTTGGGCTCCTTAGGCAGCTTGTTTGGACTGGCTGAGACATCTCTGCCCAGCATGGAAATTCCTTAGTTCTCCTCCAGATGAGCTTGAGCTTTATCTAGGCCTGATCCACAGCTTATTAAATTCTGAGAAAGTCTTTCCACTGATTTCAGTAGACTTTGGAACAGAGCTGGGTATCGTTTTCAGAAAGGTGGCCCTCAGCAGGGTTGTGCCCATGTCCGCTGTGCAGGGCACCTCTTCTGTGTGGTGTTCTGTGGAGTCAGGAGATCAAAGCAACTCCCTGGGGACAGTGGGGATAGTCACATACAGAGGAGTATCACACTGGAAAAAAGACAGATGCTTAGTGTGAAGTGATCTTCTGGCACGTTCTCTGTGTGAAATGAGACCCCAGTCAAATGCTCATTCCCTCAAAGGTCTCCATGTGTAGAATCATAGAATGGTTTGGGTTGGAAGGGACCTTAAAGCTCATCCAGTCCCAACCCCCCTGCCATCAGCAGGGACACCTTCCACTAGACCAGGTTGCTCAAAGCCTCATCCAACCTGGCCAAGAACACTTCCAGGGAGGAGCAGCCACAACTTCCTTGGGCAACCTGTTCCAGTGTCTGACCACCCTCACAGTGAAGAACTTCTTCCTAATATCTCATCTAAACCTCCCCTCTTTCAGCTTAAAGCCATTTCCCCTTGTTTTGTCATTAACTGCCCTTATGAAAAGTCCCTCCCCAGGTTTCCTATAGCCCCTTCAGGTACTGGGAGGCCGCTATAAGATCTCCCCAGTGCCTTCTCTTCTCCAGGCTGAACAGCCCCAACTCTTTCAGCCTGTCTTCATAGGAGAGGTGCTCCAGCCCTGGGATCATCCTGGTGGCCCTCCTCTGGACTTGTTCTAGCTGCTCCAGGTCTCCCATTATTCCTGCTCGGCTCCAGGAACTTCTGTTTGCTGCCTTTGCTCCTCTTTGTCTCAGGCGTTTCACCCTTGCCCGCGATGCCTCCACCCTGCCGCTGCCAGGGACAGTTCACTTCGGGTTAGTCTGTTCTCTACCACATCTGTCTTCAGGTCTTTTAGTCTAAACTGAGAGATCCAGAGAGACCAAAGCCTTGTCCACATCTCCTCTTTGCAATGACCACTTTTTGTGGCAAGCTTGAACCAGAGCCCCCCTCACCAAACCCTGCACCAAGAATATGAGCAGTTAAAAGAAACAACCAACCTTTTTTACAGGAGGAGCAATCAAAACTTGATTTTACTGTGTAAGGGTATTTCAATTGATGGTTGCACAACACTGAATTTTCTGAAACTTGTGGCTTCTTGTGCATCAGTTAAGCAGTCAAGCCTCTGTGTGTGTGTGTGTTTAAAGAAAGGCAACTTGTTTTTTTTCCTCCTTTTAAAACTAAGGAATAGGAAAGGATATCTGAGAAAATCTCTCTGATGTCCACATCATGAGGTCCTAAACCAGGCAGATTTTTGAAGAGACTTAAAAGGTACTATAGTGTTTTAATATGCTGGTTACAAATTGGCCCAGATAAATGTCATTTGTTTACAGAAAAGACATGAGAATGGTGCAGGCAGAGTACTTGTGCTTTCCCTCCTCAGAAACTGCTTGAGTCACTTTGAGCTCTTGGTATAGACTGGAGTTGTTCCTCTTCCTGAGGCTCTCTCAGAGTTGCCACTGCAGGAATATTGACTCACCGAGGTTTAAAACAGGCTATGTCCTGTACTTTGCCTGGGGATTCATTCCTCATTATTACCACGGTGTCTGAGGGGCCACACTGTGCTTTGCCAAATATCCCAACTAGCACAAGGTGAATGTGAAGCAGCTGTGAATTACTCCTGCAGATTGTGACAGTGGAGTTGGGGGTAATGCATGTGTGTGAACTGCTTGTGATTAATATCAAGTGTGTCTTATTTTAGTGAGAAGCTATCATCTTCAAAAGTTCCCCCCCCACTTCATCTTGCTCATTAATTTTAATTTTTTTTCCAGTCTTCCTGTTAAGAATGAATTCTTAATGAGTGCTTCTGCTATTTAAAATGCCTCAGATTCCCTCCATAATGATGCCTCTCCATCAAACCGAAAACATCGTCTTTGTAAACAAAAAACAAGACCTTGTGGCGTGCGATTTGCATACCTTCTGTGGCATCTTTTAATTTATGCTATTGAAATTTATTTTTAATTTCTTTGTATCTATTTCCTTCTGACTACGCAGAGTGAACATATGATGTTCATGGTTAGTTGTCATTTATTTTTTTATTTGGCCTCTGTTGAAGAAAATGTTCCTCTAAAAGCAGTGTTTTGTAGTCCCTCTGTCTCTGAAGCTCAGATAAAGTTTGAGTTGTTAGTAGCAAACGATTCTTCTTAGCACCTGTGTTTCACTGTTGTCTAGAGCTTTGGAAATATAGTCTAATAATTGTTTTCAGCATTTAAAAAAATATATTGCTGCACTTGGACAGAAGTTTTAATCCCATTGACATAGGCAGGAATAAAATAATTAGCCAGTAAGTTCAGCTCTGATTGGGATCAGAAGAACTCCTGCAGTCCTCATCTCTTTCCGTCAGTACATGCAAAGAAAAAAATTAGTCTCTTTGTAGGAAATTTCTGACGTTTTTGGATTAACCACAATAGCTATGAACTGCAGCGCAGAATCATGGAATCACAGACTGGTCTGGGTTGGAAGGGACCTTAAAGATCATCCAGTCCCAACCCCCCTGCCAGCAGCAGGGACACCTTCCACTAGACCAGGTTGCTCAAAGCCTCATCCAACCTGGCCTTGAACACCTCCAGGGAGGAGCAGCCACAGCTTCTCTGGGCAACCTGTTCCAGTGTCTGACCATCCTCACAGTGAAGAATTTCTTCCTCACATCTCATCTCCATCTCCCCTCTTCCAGTTTAAAGCCATCACCCCTTGTTCTGTCACTCCCTGCCCTTGTCAAAAGTCCCTCCCCAGCCTTCCTGGAGCCCCATCAGGTCTCCCGGGAGCCTTCTCTTCTCCAGGCTGAACAGCCCCAACTCTCCCAGCCTGTCCTCATAGGACACCTTTATATACAGTAGTAGTCACCTTTAAAAATGCTCTGCTCCAACACAGAATCCCAATGTTGCCTCCTTAAATAGGTCATTTGTCCTCAAAAGTTCAAGGCTAACTAATCTTGGGAGATACCCACGTAATTCATAGCTCAGTACTTAAATAGGTGGCATTCAAAATACTTATCAATCACTTGAATGAGCGCTACAAGCTTCTGACTTATGTTCTTGACAGCCTTTGCCTCAGTGCTTGCACGCTATCTACAGAAATTTTACCTGTCTTAATTTCAAGGAGCCTTAGGAACTAAAATCTGCTTTTCTGAGGATACTGTGCTCTGAGCTCTTGAGCTGGAAACTGTTGCATCTGAAAGTTTTCAACACTTTGGATGGGAAGGAGCTAATTTCCAAAGCATTTTGGTTCTGTTTGAGCCACGTCTACTGCTCCATTTTATTGTTCTTAAGTGTCTTTTCTTGACTGTATAATCAGCAGGCAGGAGATATTTTGCCTCCTGACACCCAGGGTAAACTGAGACCATTGGGGGAGAGAGGAACTGTCCATGTTGTTAAAAAAGAATTGTTTTACATCAACACAACTGTGATAGAAATGGAGAGGATTCCTGATGGAAGCCAGACAATTTTCCATGCGGCAGAGGAGGATGTAGTTTCCAATCTGAAGCACTTCAGGGGCCTTCATCTGCCTTTTGCTCTGTACTGGCATCTCATTTCCAGGAGTTATTCTGCCTCTGTCAGCACAACTGTGATCTGCACCCACTGCTGTGCTGACCTGTAAATCACTGCAGCCGGTTACGTGCTCCAGGTTATTGTGCACAGTCTGCAGGTGCCACTGAGGACCCTTCCTGCCAGCTCCCAGCTTCCAGGAAATGCATTTCTGCTTGTCCTCGGTCAGACTCTCCTTTCTGGTTTCCATCTTCATGTCAGAGATCTGCTACCTGGTATTAGTGAGCTCTGTACAACAGAATCTCCTCCCTGCGCGGCAGTCGGTGCGATAGAAACAATGCACCGCTGTGGTTGTAGTATTCAGGTAGAGTACATATACCTGTGGCTTTAAGTTGTGCTGGTGAGAGAAGAACTGGGAACTGGGAAATGGGATTTTAGAATCTCTTGTCTTCCCCGCTGACCTAAATGCCAAGTTTCCTGCAGTATATTTCTCAGCAGAATTGGTTATGATATTCATTTCAAATGAATTTGACAGTAAATTTAACTCTGGTTTCTGCTTCTGAGTTCACGCTCAAGATGCTATTTTGTGAACTTACTGAAGCTTCCATCAATCCGTTTGTCAGTATTTCAGTGACTTATCTGGGATTAAGCAATTTTTCAGGTTGCCCAAGGAAGCTGTGGCTGCTCCTCCCTGGAAGTGTTGAAGGCCAGGTTGGATGAGGCTTTGAGCAACCTGGTCTAGTGGAAGGTGTCCCTGCTGCTGGCAGGGGGGTTGGGACTGGATGAGCTTTAAGGTCCCTTCCAACCCAAACCAGTCTATGATTCTGTGATTCATGTTATTAACAAAACTATTCATATTAGTTGATGGTTTGTATTTGCTGTTTCTAGTTTGTTATTTTGGGTACATGGGTTACCCTCTCGTTAGGTGACTGTAATTTTTTAAAGCAGGCAAGAGAGGAGGTTGTCATGGTAGATAAGTAACAGTATATGTCCCTCTTCTCACATAAGCAGTGGGTGTGCACAGAAAATACTGCAATCCCTTGGACAATGAAAAAACATCTTCGCCTGAGGATCTTTAGAAAGACCAGGTAGAAGGAGACACAAACATAGTGACAAAAGTGACCAGCAGGTTCTGCACTGGCATTGCTTGGCTGCTTTATTCCTACATAATAATAACGGTGTGTCACTCACTCCAAAGCATCCCATAACAAAAAACACAACCAAACAAATGAAAAGTGGGAACTAGAAGCATGCACGAGCTTGGTGACAAGGGAAAGGCTACTGCAGAGCACATGGTCACAGTGACAACATCACATTCCTGTCTGTGCCGTTGAGAATCCACTTCCCCTCTCAGCAGGGTCTAACTCTGAGGTTTTATGTGTGCTACAGCAGTGGAGTAAGGCATCTGGGAATGAGTAGCAGAGGTGCTGGAACACCTTCAGGTGGAGGTTGTTGCCAAAGCACCAATGCCCCACCTTGCTGATCTGAACCTCTAACCTGTAACCCTGGTCTTTCTTCTTTTTAATTGTTGGGTTTGGTTTGGTTTTTTTAATATTTTTATTTTTATTTTAACTGTTTATTTTAACACTGAGTGAAATAAAGACAGAAATAGCCTTGTAGTGTGAAGGATGAGGGTAACCATCAGGAGGAAGGACTGGAAGCTTTCCCTCGTAGCTCATGAACTGTGCAGATGAGAAGGAACCAAGATCTCCTCTCTTGCAGTCACATGCCTTCTGGTGGCATTTGGCTTTGGCATTGTGTCTTAACTTCTGCTTCTCAGCTCTTCTCTTTCCCTCATGGATCCGTAATGTGCTAAATCAATGTCTGTTTTTTAAGGATATTCTGCTCAAGACAGAGAGTGTGGAAGAAAAGAAGCAATCTCCAGACTTTTTACTGATAATCCAATTTACCAGACAGCAGTCGGAGCCTGTTCTTCACTGTCCCTCAGTGGTAGTTTTGGGAAGACTGGGGAATTTTTTTGGGTCAGAAAAGAAACCTGTCCAGTTTGGCTCTCAGGTCTCTATTTTAATCACTGGTGTGGCACAGTGGCAGGCAAGAATAGGATTTTTCTTGTGGCTTGTTTGAGATTTTGTGAGGTTACCTATAGGGCTTGTGTAGATAAGAACATTAGCTGGAATAGCTGTTGAAACACGAGCTTCTTGCAGCACCTCAGAACCAGCTCCACGTGTAAAACATCTCACTCTGGACCAACAATTTGTTTTTGTCGTAGAATTTAATACCCTTTCAAACTTTTGCTGAATGGGAAAAGACAGTTTGTAGCTCACTCCTGTGCAAAGCAATTTGAGAATACTTAATTCTTTCAAAATGTGTGGAGAAGGAACTAGACATGTAGATGTGAGGGGAATGGGTTTTGCCCTGTAAATTCTAGAGGAGAAAGAAACCTGCTTTACAAAACTAAATCCAGCCCCCATAAGAAATTGAAGACAAATTCAGAGGTACAGGGGTGTAAACACTCCCAATTGCCAACGAGTGGCCTTTTAAGTTTCAGAGCCTGATCTTGTGACATTTCCAGTTCATAATAAGTGCAACCTTGTGACTGCAACTCCATCCTGTGCCTGGGAGTACAGAAGGCATGCCAGGAGGTGCTCCTCAGATGAAGGTAAGGGTTAGGACTGCCATGGCAATTACAACCCCTAGTAAATCTACTCCTGGTTTTGGACCACAAGGTTATTTATCCTAAGGAGAGAACAGGCTGATTCCTGTGATCTGTGGTGGGGCTCAGGGAGAGTGCGTAAGGTTTGGGGGAGTGCTGCTGGGAGCAGAGCAGGTTGGGCTGTAATTTGGACCCTTCCTCCTACATATCTGACACATTTTGCTCTATGAATTTTAAATCAATGGAGGAATGTAGTTAGCTGGGCTTCTTCTAACGGGCAGAAGTCTCTGACTGCAATCTGTGAAGTTTTCTCTCCCAACATCCCTGTTGCTTATAAAACCCATGGCTGCAGCATGAGGCAGTTTCTACCTCTCTCTCTTCTCCATGGGAGCTGCTTTGCCTGGGAACTGAGGTCAGCCATGTGAAGAGTCCCCAGCACAGTCTCAACCCAGTTTCCTGTTGATGCTCACTGGTTTTGGGGGCTGTGAAAGGCACATCTTTAGCAAGCTATGTGGATCTGCCTGTCCGAGGCTCTGATGCATACTTAAGTGTCATTCTTACTAAAGCTCATCAGTCCTGGGCTCTGCCTGTCACCAAGAGCAGCTGTTTGTCTCCTAAATGAGAATCCCCACACCTGCGTCTGCCCTCATTACAGCTCCATCCCCACCACACCGCCTCCTGCTCGCTTCCTTCCCTTCCTGCGCCTCTTCTAGCTGCAAGTCAAAGACAAAGATCCCTCTGGCTCCATGTGACAGTTCAGAGGGAAACCTCATGGTCTGGTAGCTGGAGCAAATGGACTGGTGGAACCTGGGCTACAACAACTCTGGCTCAGCAGCTGACTGTGTGGCCTTGGGCGAGTCACTTGACCTCAACATGCCTCAGTTAACCCAGCTGGAAAATTGGATAAAAAGCAGAAACCTTAATGCTGTGTCTGAGCTGAGTTCTCCTGGGGAAAGACAGAAATGGCAGGAAGGTGGGTGTTCACTGCTTTAGGCTTATGAATTATGTGTATTTGGATGACTGGAAGTGCCAACTGGTGTAAATAGTTGGTGCCCATGTGCGGGTGGGGAATGGTGACAGAAGTGGTGGCAGTGCCCCCCAGGGAGGAGCACTCGGCTTTTGTCTCAGGCCAGGCACATGCCCTGGTTGCATGGGAGGCAGTGCCCAGCTGTGACTGGAGTTTAGGGAATGGCAGTGCTCATGCTGGGGTGCTTTTTCGTGGTGTGTTCCTTAAAGATCTGATCTTCCTTATTTTGAGCATCCCTGATTTTGCTGGAATATTGAGAGACTATGAGGTGAATTAGAAATATATTGGGCAGAACTCAGTCAACTCCATTCTCTATGATTTTACCTGTCATTGTGAAGTGAGAAAGGGAAGAAGGAAGAGGAGGGGAAGGGTGTAGATGCTACAGCTGTAGATATGTGAAAGCAAAGCTCAGGAAGAAAAGCAAGTAAAAAGAGTAAGTGTCAGACCCAGTGGTTGCTATTTCCTTTGAAATCTTCTGGCAGATTTGGTCAGCTTGTGATTTAGCTAGAGCTGGACAACACCATAGTCCAGAGATGCACAAATTGTC
This sequence comes from Antrostomus carolinensis, assembly GCF_000700745.2. Classification (NCBI taxonomy): domain Eukaryota; kingdom Metazoa; phylum Chordata; class Aves; order Caprimulgiformes; family Caprimulgidae; genus Antrostomus; species Antrostomus carolinensis. The sequence continues at coordinate 136,261 of NW_010310196.1, read as the reverse complement.
TTCAAAGACAATTCTTCTCTTTTAGCCTTGCCTCAGGTGCTGGCTCAGGAACTTTTCTCCATGACTTTGGTCTTGTAGCTCCAGGCTGCCACTTACCAGCCTACCACAGTCCTTCCTGCTTCTCTCACTGAAGTCCTGACTCTCCCAACAACTTGCACCATGCAAATTTATCTGGTAAATTAAGATATGGGCTCTTGGTGTCTTGGAAATAGCTTGGTAGATGCATCTTAACCTGTCAGGAAGAATAACAGGTAAGGAAAGATCTTTCATGCTTGAACAGCTCCTCTCTCCACCCTCGCTTACTTTCTTTGAGCAGCGTGACCGACTTGGATTGACCATTGGTTTTTGCAGCAGGGAGGTGTGGTGGCTGGTCCAGAGAAAGTTGCACAGCATAAAATTCAGGCGTAAACTTCAGCCAGAAATGAAATTATCTAAATGACAATAAAGATCCCTGTCCCTTCCACTCCAGTCCAGAGGGATTTGTATTAAGAGCAGACCCGAGTGTGCTCTGAAGTGACATTAATCATCGGCCAAGGTCAGCAGGACAGAGCTTGCAGTAGTGGAGTGTGTTTAGCATGTATCGTCCTTGTCTTCTTTTTTTATCTGTCCAATTTGGTTCACCTGCATGGGTCCACCAGCTTGTGCCATCCCCACTCCCTTTTTTAACTCAGTGACAGTTGTCACTGCTGAATTCAGAGGCAGCACTTGATCTGGGTGGCTGGCTGCCAGTTTATCTAGTCCAGGGCTGACGCATGTGCTGGAAAGCTGTGCTGTCCCGTGCCCCTGAGCTGTGCACCTGTCTGAGCTGCTCTCTCCATCTCCTGTGGACCAGCATCCCCCCTTTGCCAAGCCTTCTTCCAGGTTGTCTGCCACAGATAAAGGAAAGGAGGGCCAGTGTTAGAGCCTGCACAGACGGAAAAGAAGAGAAGAGGAGCGAGGAACAGTAATAAATTACCAACAGTCATCACTGTGAGCCATCTGCAGAAATCCCCATGACAATACAGACACTGGGGATACTGCTTGTAAGCAGTGCTGTTAACACCTTCTGCAAAGGAAAAGCTTTGTGAACACCCACTGATCCTGGAGAAGGCACCCACTGGAAGCCAAGTTTGCAGCAGGCTTTAATAATCCCATGGAACAATGTGTGCCAGTTAGAAATAGCTGAGCTATTTATCTCCAGAGCTCTCCTTGGGCAGCTGCAGAGGGGCTGGCCTTCTGAATTTCTGATCGACACAAATCCAGCATCTTTTCTATCTCAAATACATCAACAGAATGATACAGCACAGCCAATAGTCTGTGAAATTATTATTTGTGTTATTTAGCATGGGCTTGGCTGAGGCGTGAATGGAGTATTGTACAGACAGGAGCAGACGGGCAGACGAGGTGCTCAGGGACATGGTTTAGTGGTGGAATTGGTAGTGTTGGTCTATGGTTGGACTCAATGACCTTAAAGGTCTTTTCCAATCACTGTGATTCTGTGATTCTGTGAATAGGCAATCTTTGCTCCAAAAATTAACCATCTCAGTAATCAATTAAAGGATAGATCAAGTGAAGTGACATACCTGGCATCACATGCAAGGTAAATGGCAGAGGTAGCGAAGACACCAGGTCTTCTTGCTCCTGGTGTGATGCCTTTCCCCTGTCTCACATTGTCTGAGCACTGCTTTTCAATGCATCTCCACCAGAATCCCATGAAGAATTCATGAATGAAACTGTATCGCAGTCCTAGAAATTAAGTGTTATTGTTTCCAGTTTGTAGGGAGGCACAAGTTACTAACCCAAAGTTAAACAGCAAACAAACTCCCGAGGTTTTCACTTCAGATCCTTTTCAGGTATTACTTAAAATATTATTAGGTGATGGCAGACCTCTTTTTCATGTGGAAGGAATCAGTCAGCAGTAGACTCCCATTATTCACATTAAATGTGTTCTTTCTTATCTGGAAAGCCACCTTGGCACTAGAGAGGATGAGGAGCCCCATGACCAGGAGATAGAGGTCTGATGTGGCCCATGGAAGTCAAATGAATCTCCATCCATCCATCGAAATCTTCCCTAAGACTGAGACTGATTTTTCTTCTGCTCATCTTCCCCCTTCTTGTTTCTGCCCCAGAAACCCCAAACTCTTGTGATTTTAGGCTGCACAAGGACCCAAAAGACTTGGGGGCATTTTGATTAGTGCAATGTCATAGAGCCCTAAATCCACGGGAGGCAGCTCAGCTTGGCCTCTCTGCTTGCGGTTAATGGATGAAGGCAAACCACCGGCTGTCACTGGAGGAACATCAGGGATGATTCCTGCTTGGAGACAAAAGGGTGTAAGATCCTCTCTCAAAGAAGATTTCCACATAAATAAATAAAGAAATAAATGGTGACCAAATTCTTTCCAAATAATGCAACTTGCAGGTAGAAGGGAGCAGGTGTCTCCATTTATATCAGGGAATGTTTATCCAAATGGATAGACTTTCCAGGGCAAATGCATGCTATATAAAACATCTGACATCTGCTGAGTTCCAGGTGCCTGCCAAATTCTACCTTGTCCTAGGTGTGCTTATTCCCTGTGAAGTTTGCTGCTGCCAGTGCAGTGCCAGCACACCACAAGTAGAAGGGAAGATAGTGATGATGAGTCCCTCCGGTCGCTGTTTTGGCTGAGGCAAATTGTGTTGCCACACACTCGGTCCCCTTCTTATCGCAGGATGCAGCTGTGTGCTACTGGAACCAGCTTGAATTGTGCTCGTGGCTGTCTCCTGGAGGATTTTCATAAACCCTGCAGAGTATGGAGGAATTAGACAGTGTTTCTTTAAGCAATTTGTAAACCCCCGGGAGCGGTTTTGATTTCTCTTGCAGAAGCCACCAGAACCAATGCGCGTCGTGGTTCATGTAGGTAGTGAGGCTTTGCTTGTTTATATCCAGCAGAGACTGTAATTTTGAATGGAACAGTGGCCATGTGACTTCTTCGTATTCCTGACATTGTGGAGAGAGCAAATACACCATCCCCTGGTGAGAAGCCTAGTCTGGAGAGGTGTCCCTGTACGCTGGAGATGTGCCATTCCTCAAACACACCATGAGGATGCGGCTTGTGGGCATCCTCGCTGCTCTCACCGATAGCACCCGCTGCTGCAGCCCTCTGGGGCACAGCACAGAGCTGACCTTATTCAAATGGAGCACCCCTCGAAAAAACTGCTCTCATATATTTTAATTAAAGGAAAAGAGCAAATTTTCAGATCATAAAGGCCAACTTTATTCCTAAAAGCAAATACAAGCAGCAGGTAGTAAAGAGAACTAGATCTTTATTGCAGTGCGTTGCCAGTAATAAATATTGATCAATTTAATTCACTGGTATAAATATGAGCTCGTCTGTGACCTTTCTCTACTGGTCCTCTTCCTCCATCTCAACTAGGCACAGTATTTACCTCTTACCCATCCGTTCACTCCATTGTAATCTGCTGCCAATTACAGAATCTTCTTTTCTTTCCAATGGTTACTCTAGAAAAGCATCAGTGAACAGAGCTAACACGTTGCCATTTAAGAACTTCCCGTGAATGAATGGGAGAAGATTTCTCTGTCCTTACAGAGCAAAAAGAAAAATAAATATATACAATTATTTATTGTGTAGTTTCACTTAACAGGGCTGCTTTGAGTGGAATTCTTGAAGTGAGCCAAATGCTGGGTTAAAAAAAAAAATTGATACGGGGAGGTGAGCTTCATCTCATTTCTCAAACACTTCAACATCTGTGTCCTTGTCCTGGCTACTGGTGACCATGGGCCTACCATGAGAACATTGTTGGAGATGTGATTAGGGAATGACCTGCCAGAATGAGTAGGAAACCAATTCAATGATTGAGGTAGGGGCTTTAAAATGAACAAAAACCACATGGTGAAACTGCAAAACACTGGGAGCCTAAAGCATCTATAGGTTCAAGCGCTAAAGAGAGTCGGTTGGATGGACGTTCCACGTCAAGGGGTCCGTGCTGGTTGCCAGAAGCCCGAGGGGGTGGGTGAACTAGGGGAGACTCACTCCTCGCTTTCTCTGCTCGTTATTGTATTTCCATGAGCTTTGGCTGCCGGCATCTGCTGGGAAAGCTCTGGCCCCGGCAGACCCCTGGTGTAAGGTCCAGCCCTGACTGCTTTCCCAGCCTCGGTGAGGCTGAAACTGTCTGTTTTGTACTTAACAGATATCAAAACGAAGGCATGATGTTACATGGGGCCTTAGCAAAATATGAATAATAAAATGATAATTATAAATAAGTAAAAAAATTGTATTTTATCAGCACAAATAATTGCATTATAAGACCAGATGTAGCTGAATGAATAAATCCTGTGTTTTGTATGGCATTGGTCCATTTGGGACTGATTTTTCACATCCAGATTGCACGCCCTACTGCTCTGTTTGGCCATAGCTTTAGCCCGTTGTACCTGTTCTGAGGTGTCAGAGGGATGCACTGGGATATCCCAGCAAGTGTACGACACAGGCCAGCAAAGCAGCTCCAGCTGGGAGGAGAAGGAACCGTGCATGAAGTGAGATGAGCACAGCTTCTCTGACCTGGTAGGACGACACAGCTCCTCGTTCGCTTGTAGTGGCACAAGCACCGAGTGCGCGTGCTCTTCGCCGTTAGGAAAGTGCCTGTTGGAGCAGGTGATCGTTTAAGGAGCTCCTTTGTTTGATAAAATGTGTTTGGGGTGTGGTTGAGTGGAAAATGTATTCATTGCAGATTAGCTTTCAGTCGTAGGGGGTTTTTTTAAGCTGTGGATGTACGGGAGCTGGGCTTTGTGTCCAAGCCCCAGTCTCTGTGAGAGCTCATTGAACAAAAATTAAATGTGTGATTTTCCGTATGTTTTGTCTGAACACATTGAGAGCTGAAAATCCTGGGGTGGAGGGAGGTGGGGTTAGGTTCCTGTCAGGCATTATGAGAGTTTGGGGGTTGTATCCCGGGTAGATGAACGTTCTCTTCCTCCCTTGCAGCTCTGCCTGGGTGTTTTGGCTTTGCCTTGATCTCCCATCCCGGGATTCCCACAGGGAAGCACAGATTTAGTTCATGTCACGCCTCTCATCACCTCTCCTGACCTTCTCCCTTTTCCCATTGCACTGGCTGAACACCTCGTTATTGCTGAGGGGGTTGTACTTCTGGTGTTGTGGTTGAACCTCCTGTGTGCCTGGACACAAAGTCACCCAATTAATTTTGCTTTGGGCTGGGGCTGCACCGAAACCTCTTACTGCAGCAGTTAGAACGTGAACACCTGAGACTGATAGGTCACCAGAGCCTTTTCTCCTGCTTTCCATATTTTCCAGACTTCTTCCCATCATTGGCACTGAGCAAAAACCAGTACAAAAAAGCTGGTAGTCAGTTATGGAGGGAAGTATTTGGATTCACTCCCGATCTTGAAGTGCAACGTTTGAAGAGCAGAGAGGAAAGAAAGAGCCGTTCTTGTGACCTTTGTGGTTTTGTTCTTGCAGCCTTTGTTTTGTTCTTGACATGTCTGTGAAGGGGACAGGAAGGTCCTTTGCAGGGGCTGGGGACACTACCCAGGGCTTTCCCACCCGGCTGGGGCACAGATGATGGATGGCTCTGCCGCACATGCGCTCTCTTCCTCTCTCCGATGCCTCATTACGTTGTTATCCCTGTTGTGGAGAGCAGCAGGATTTAGGATTGGGCAAGGATGCCTTTAGGATACGTGTTTATTTGCTTATAAAACAGGAGGGATAGAAGGACTGAAAAGTGAGGGAATGAGAACTGAGTGAGACAGAAGCTTCCAAAAAGCTTAGCTTATTTGGAGAAGGGAAGAAGCAGCTAGAATAACAAACCATAGGACAGTGAAATTGATTCCCCATTCCCTCTTCATCATCCCCTCCTCCGGGTAAACCTGTTTCGGTTGATAGTGAATATTTCATGCAGTGCTGAGCGTTTTCCGAACTGTGGTGTCCTAGTTTTTCCACCTCCAGCCCCAAAGGAATGTTTTTACATCATGGAGCTTTATTTTTGGGAAGGGGAGGAGGGAGCGGAGGCTGCAGGCTTGTGAAGAGATGGCAACAAAGAGTGGTTCAGAGAACAGCTTGGCTCTGATGCTGCGGTGAGAATCTCACCTCCACTCCTTTGCTCCCTCCAGAAAGCTGAGTGAGAAGGGTCGGCTCCCGGGGGGGCTGGAACACGGTTCCAATCTGAATAAAATAACCCTAAAAACAGCACCCTGCCTCTGCCTGGGTCTGCTGTCAGCACACTGCCACCGTCAGAGCTGCTGCCTGAGCTGACAGCAACAAGCTGTCCTCACTGTCAGCGCTGCAGGTCCACAGAGCTACTGGGGGGAAGAGCCGTGTCTGTCCCACCTCACACACCAGCACCCAGGGGACTGCCTGGCCCTGCGCTGCGTGTCACCTCTCCTGTCAGGAATGGGGAGGCACTGAGACTCATCCCTCTTTACTACCTCCCCACCTCCCCTTCCTGTGGAAGGACCAGCTGAGAGCTTGAGAGTTTGCAGGTGTGGCAGAGAGAGTCCAAAAGCCTCGCAGGTCCTGACCAGTGCCCTCCAGTCATTGCAGTGGGCTTTAGGTTGGCACTTTGTCCTTTAAAGGAAACCCTCAAATCCTGCCGGGTACTCAAGAAGCGTGTTAGGGAGCAGTGTCATTCACAGAATCACAGAATGTCAGGGATTGGAAGGGACCTCGAAAGATCATCCAGTCCAACCCCCCTGCCAGAGCAGGAACCTAAATGAGATCACACAGGAAGGCGTCCAGGTGGGTCTTGAATGTCTCCAGAGAAGGAGACTCCACAACCTCCCTGGGCCAATGTTTTATTCCCTCTTTTGAAATCGAGTCTTTTCAAGTTTCCACGTACGTTTTTATGAAGCTGGAGGTAGGTGCCTGCTTGAAGCTGAGACCTTCCACACCACAGCACCTTCAGCTGCTCTGAAAGCACCACAGCCAAACAAACTGCCCCACCAGTCTGCCAGACAGCTCAGTCTTGGCTTACCCCCCACCCCAGCAAACTCTGAAGGAGGTTGGTATCCCAGACCCTACTGTGGATTTGTGTTTCACAAGTGTTTTGTCCCTTTAGGACAGGCAGAATTGCCTGGAAAAGTCCCAGAGCCTCAATATGCTGGCTGTATTAGCCTCCTAACAGCACACTTTACCTGACGAGCTGAATTAGCATCTGCTGTAACCAAGATAGCAGCACAGCAATTCAGAGTCTGACTCACCCCCATTATGGACTGCAAAGCCCAGCACTGGCATTGCACCATTCCCTAGACAGCCGCTTTTCTCCTACCTAGTCACGCTTGCCCTCTATGCTCACTGCCCATTATTAAGGGGCACAAACTGGTAGAGCTTTTTCCTCAGACCACTGAGCTGCAGCTGTAAATCCTCTGCTCCCCGACGTTAGTCCACAATGTGAAGCGTTCGCTGGGTGGTTTGTTAGTCTGCAGCAAGCTGTGTTCATGCACCCTGAAGGACATGGGGCAGGAGCAAAGCACAGAACTGCTTCGTTAATGCTTTAGATTGGCGAGATCTTGGTTGGTGCAAAAAGGCCTGAAGAAGGTGATGGTACATCGCTCTTCCTGGGTGACCCCCATCCTTCTTGTCCCCTTACAGGAATGGAAAGGTGAAGGGAAGGGAGAGGAAATCTTGTTCTTCGGTGGTATGGTGGAGGCAGGGGGAGAGCTGTGGAGTATCCCCAAAGCGTGCTC
>NW_010310196.1:115956-128561 GCF_000700745.2 Antrostomus carolinensis | reverse complement strand
AGGGGACACTGAAGCACTTAGGGAAACTGCAGCTGAAACTAAGTGAACCTTTCAGTCTACTTACCACAGCATTTGCAGTCCCTGCTTCAAGGAGAAACAATAATAAATAAAAAAAACCCCAAACAACCAGTCTTGCAATAGGAGCTAGTATCCATCTAGAGCACTGGATGAAATAAAAAGTGACAAACAAACAAAATCACCAGCTCCTGCTTTAGAAACTGTTGTTAAAAATAACCCATCGTTCATGGCTGCGGTCCTGCCAGTGCCTCGCTGCCGAGAGCAGGGGACCCAGAACGCTGCCTGTCTGCATTCCCGGGACACGCTGTGGGGTTGAACACCCGCTCTGTTGTCATGATAAAGATTCCCAGCTTTCAGCGTGGAGCTTGCTCTATGATTTCTAATCTACCTGTAACCCCACCTGCCCTCCCTCCCCGTGTACGAGCACCCTGTGTTCCTGTGCTCGGAGGCTGTGCGGGTCCCTCCTTGTTTCTGCCGTACACGAGGACAGTTGCTGACTCCTGATTCCTTGTGTGGAGCTAGGACAGAGGAGAAGAGCACCAGCACCAACCCCAGGGAAGTTCTCAGCCGTGACAGCATGCTTGGAACTTACATTTTGCTCTGTGTGACACATTGCAGACTTCACCCCCCCACTGTTTTGTTCTCTGCAGGCTCTCAGTTGAGTTAGTGGGGACGTTTGAAACATCATTTGTTGTCTGGGTTTGGCAGAGGGTGTGTCTCAGCACGTGTCCTGCCATCCTAGGCACTGTAGCTGTGTTTAAAAACAAAGCAAGGGGCCATCTCTGACCTGAAGCATTTACAGTCTAAACAGACAATGCATGTAAAAGGGCAGAAAACTGTGGGGAAAATCAAATATCTTACTGTCTCCATTCTCTAAGTACTGAATTAAGGCACAGATAGATTAAGTAACCCATCCAGGGCAAACAAAGCTCTCAAGAGAATCAGAAAGTGAAGCTAGACGTTCTGAATCCCAAATCAGCACCTCAACCTCACACCCTCCCTTGCACACTAGAGCAAGCCACTACTGGTGCCATTAGTTCCCAGAGTTTGCCCAGATCCGGTGAATCCAGACTAAGTTACAAGGTCCTTAGGTAGCTTTACAGCTTCCTTTGGATATTATTTCAGATAATCCTTCCAGATTTAACCCCAGCCCCTGAGACCTCCAGGTTTTAGGTGGTTATCTATCGTGTTGTTTAGAGATACGCCAGAGATGGGTTTGCATGCAGACCTCACTCAGATTCAAGTTCAGAACGATGTATATACAGGCAAGAAAAGATATTGCACCTTTTATTTCATTTTAATATTCTCTCTGTTCAATATGTGTATTTACGCAAAACAGTATAGGTGTGTTCAGAATTTGGGATGCTTTTCTTGAGGAATATGTAGAAGACATTTGCTGTAACGACACTGACTCCTCCCACCTCTGGTGGAACCCTGCAGAGGCCTCTCAGCACCTCCAAAATTTAGGGCTTAGACCTAGAATTTTCAGAGGGGCTCAACTTCCATCATTAGGCCAGATTTTTATTAGACTCAGTCAACTGCAGTGTCTGAGCAACCTGAAAATTCAATTTTTATATTGTGCCTAGTTGGAAAGGAGATTCTTCTTAAAATCTTAGCTGTGGGTAGTTCAGCAGCTGAAAATCTCCAGAGTAGTTAAGTGTGGAGAACCCAAAATTACTGAACCTTTTGAAATCGTGGGCATTGCCTGCTGCTGGCACCTGCAGGAGAGCTGCCAGAGGGGAGACAGCCCCTGGCATCCCCCCTTAAGGGGATGCTGGGTGGGGGGAGCTGTTGGCATCTAATGAAGCTCCCACTGGCAGTACCTGAATTCCCAGAGGGAAACAAATAACTCCCTGTAAGCAGTATTACTGAAAGCTTATTAGTGTTTCTCAATGGTGATTTTTTAAAAAATTGTGATGATACTTTTGGAAAAAAAAAAAAAAAAAGCTCATTTAAGAAGAGGCTGAAAACTCTTTAATCCTAATGTAAGAAAATCCCCTGTGCTCCAGTTTGAAGAATATTTTTCTTGGGAGTGAAAATGGTGCTAGAACATATCTGCCATGGGATAAAGAGGATCTAAAGCTTCTGGAGAGTGTCCAGAGGAGGGACACAACATTGGGGAAGGGTTTAGAGGGGAAGGGTATGAGGAGAGGCTGAAGGCACTTGGTTTGTTCAGCCTGGAGAAGAAGAGACTGAGAGGAGATCTCATGGGGGTCTAGAACTTCCTCCCAAGGGGCAGAGGAGGGGCAGGCACTGATCTCTTCTCTCTGGCCACCAACGAATGCCAGGAGCAGAGGGAATGGCAGGAAGATGTGGCAGGGGAGGGTGAGGTTGGCCATGAGGAGACGGTTCTTGAGGCAGAGGGTGGTGGAGCACTGGAACAGGCTCCCCAGGGAGGTGCTCATGGCACCAAACCTGACAAGATTCCAGCAGCATTTGGCCAAGGCCCTGAGGGACATGGTGTGAATGTTGGGATTGTCCTGTGCAGGGACAGGAGTTGGACTGATGATCCTTGTGGGTCCCTTCCCACTCACAACATTAGATGATTCTATGATATCAAGGACCTGACCCAAGTTATGTTACACCAGGAGATGGCTTTACAGTGACTGACAGTCCCCAGTGAGGAAGATGTGCCAGTGAGGTGGTCAGTGTACAACCTGCCAGCTCACATGTGCCCTGCAGGTCCTGGAGCTGCCGTCTGTGTGATGGTGACACTGTTCCGAAGTGACTGATTGTTCCAGGCATCCAAAACCAAAATTGACTGGAAAGAACAAAAGAATGAAATGTGAAATGGATGATGAACATTCTTGAAAAGACCAGCTTGTGCCTGGCCACTCCCAGAGCCGGGCGGGTGCGGAGGCAGGTATTCACTGGAGGGCAGGAAAGGGGTGGAGATGGATGTTACCACCAAAGCAACATGAAATCCTTTCTCACTGGGTTTGGGTGGAGCTGTTGTACAGGCAAAGTCCTGTGTGAAGGTAGAAGCACCCTGAGTGCATCAGACCTGCCCGAGGAGTCTGTGGAAAGCAGTTTGTTTTCTTCATTTCTTTCTGGATTCCTGCTTCTTTCTGTCCCCACGCCGTAAGGGTCACGTGTGACAGTGAAGAGGTTGTTGTTGTTGTTTGTGCTCAGCCAGTGATGTAGAAGGAACAGGAGCTCTGACATCACTGCAACTGCTTTGTGCCAGCGCGTCAGGTCGTGTGCAGCTCCCTCACTTTTCTCTTGATTAGTTCATAGACTGGTTTGGGTTGGAAGGGACCTTAAAGCTCATCCAGTTCCAACCCCCCTGCCAGTAGCAGGGACACCTTCCACTAGACCAGGTTGCTCAAAGCCTCATCCAACCTGGCCTTCAACACTTCCAGGGAGGAGCAGCCACAGCTTCTCTGGCTAACCTGGGACAGTGTCTCACTAGTTGAAAACGGGATCATGCCTCACACTTTGGAAATGCTTGGCAGTCCTGTTCTGGCTGCTGACTGATCTATGGTTTGGAGGAGCTGTTACTAAAAGAGGACTTCTGCTGAGTTTTGCCAAGCAGTTCCGTTTGTCAGTAGCCTGAAGGGCACAGCCTGCTTTCTCGAGTCTCTCTGCTGCGTTAGGCAGAGGGTGTCTCTATGTGTAAGTTAGAGGAGCCTCATGACTGCTCTGACTTCTGTTTTCCTTCCCGTAGTTTTGTGTTCCAGGGACTGAAGGAGCGTAGCAGCTGTGCTTCACCCAACAGCTGGCACTTCATGTGTCCCTGACATGTCTGGGTGGGAAACTGGCACAGAGTCTTTAGTCCAACTCGGCAGTGATGCCAGTGGCCTTTTCCATAGGTGGTTGCTTCCATGCGTATGTTTTAATGCCTTCACTCCACTGAAACATCACGGTGACAGAGAGGAGAGGCAGCCACAGGCACCGTGAGGGCTGCAGGACAACTCTTTCCTGCTTTTAAGGTCAGAACCTACATTCCTCTGTCACAGTACCAAAAAAAAAAAGAAAAAACAAAACTGTTTCTCTTTAAAAGCAGTTGGGGAAGGAAAAGCCTTGTGTAGCGAGGAGGAGACAACATCCTCAGTCTTTAGGTGTCTGCAGCAGTGGCGATCGCATCCTGAGTGATTAATGAGCAGGCAGGCTGGATGTGAGGAGCAGAGCCCAAGCCCCCTTGCAGAGCTGGCTGTGGGCTCCCCAGGGAGAGGTGGGCTGCTCCAACGTGGCAGAGGAGCGGAGACGCTGGCAGAGAGCTGACTGCACGGAAGGCAGCAGCTCTTCATGGTGCTGATGTCTTCATCATTGGTGGCTTCAGCACAGACTTATCTCACACCCCCACACTGCTCCAGTGAACAAAGGACTCGTCAAACAGAGCTTGACCCCTTGGTGTTAGGTGGGTTTGGGGCTGGAAAAAGCAACTCTATTTAAAGAGGTGTCATAAGGGGAAGAGCCAAAGGAAAGAGGGAATTCTCCAGCTTGGACTAAACATAAAATACAACTCCTGTTTTAACCCCTGGCCGGATTCGTTCTGCTGCTTTAGGATCACTCCTACAAAATGCAGATGGTGTTTCTAGCAAAATGAGGGCATTTCTAGAAAGGCACCTTGGTTTTCTGGAGCAGAACAACAGTATCTCTATACCCTCCTGAGCTGCACAATGAACTGTTGGGCAGTGCTTGAGGTGATCAGGCTGCTACGTAGCCTGTGCATCTACTGGATCCTGGGTGCACTGGGAAAAGGGAAGCTTGCACAGGACTTGGAGACAGCCAGAAGGCCAGGAAAAGCAGCATGCAGGAGGTGCAAAGAACCAAAATGCTTATGATAAAAGTCATTCTGCCAAATAGGACTTCTGGTAAAATGCATACTCACCCGTGAAGGCAGTCCCCTCAGGTTGTCTGAAAATCCTTTTGGTTGAATAAACATTATGAGGGAGAAAAAAAATTAGGCTGGGTGGACTGCTGCTGGCCTAAATTTGCAAACCCAACTCATTCATTCATGTAAACCCTCTGTAGGATTTTACAGTTCTGTTTCACCTCCGAGGTCCTGGGTTCACTTGGAACATCAGACACTTCTCCCAGGAGAAGGAAGCCTGCTGCAGACTGGGTGGTGAAGTGAATCCTCAGGCCTACAGGAGATCAGCAGCAGAGTGATCCCACTGAAGAGCTGAGCGGAGGCGCTGACTCCCATCTGGAGACTTTGAGAACATGCAGGTGTATCGTGGAAAAGGATGAGGAAGAACCATTAGAGCTCAGATCAAGGAAAGGACACAGCTACGTGCTACACATTTCCTTTCCCTCTACAAGCAATGTTGTCTTACTTGAAAATATTCAGACCACTTTTAGGGCAGGGCTGTTTGCTTTGGTTTTTTCCTCTTTTGCTTATTTCCTGTTTCAGATTTAAAGAACTGTTTCATATTTCCTTAATGAGAGTGTATCAGAGCTGTGTGCTTGTATATATTTTCCCTGAGTGAAGGTTCTGCTCATCTGTTTGAAGGTAGAACTGACAAACTCAGACGTTCAGTAGGTAGGCAGCAACTTCCTCTCCTGTGGGCTTTGAGTGACTGATCATTCGCAGATCATGAGCAAGGTAAGGGATCAGAGAGACACGGTGTTTCAGAGATCTTGGTATCCCTGGAGAATGCTGAATTGTACCCTGTGGAGACATCTTGGGTTTCTCAAACAGGTCACTTCCCACAGAAGGAAGAGGGATGACAGTGCCAAGCTCCCTGGGTAAAGGAAGACATGTTCCAAAGGAATTTCATCAAAAAAGTAGCTCTGCAAAATGTGTGTTTAATGGGTCAGAAGTAAGGACCATCCACACTTCCTAGCTGGCAATCAAAAACGTTGGCCACCAAGAGCTTTCAAACTCAATGTGTTACTCTCCTGTGGGTTTGCTAGAAGTTGCAAGGTATTCTCTTCCTCATCTTCTTTCATCACTTCCCTGTCTTTCTATTGCTTGCAGGTAGATCCTGGACTATGTAGTAGTGGTGCAGACTAAAGCATGAACTTGAAACACTTTGTTGAAATGGAAGTAAAACATTTTCTACAAGTTCATGTTCCCAGCTGCCCTGAAGGGAATGTTGAAAATTGCAAGAAAAATCACTTCTGCCTCAGAAAAAAGTAGTACAGGGCAGAAAAGGTTAACAGTTTAGAAATGTTAGCAAGTGTAAGAATGCAAAACCAGAGGAGGAATAGTCAGAAAAATGCTCTCACAGTCCCTAGGGTTTCACAGAACGTTGCTGTGGCATAAGGAATCCACTCCACAATAAAGACCAGGCTCCCAGTTTGGATGGGTAACATTACCTACTCTAAATACAGGAACATGTGGGCAGAGAATGGTGCCAAAACTCTAGATAACCCTCGAGTCATCCACTTGGGATGGAGTCAGACTGTTATCAAGGGAGGGAAAGTTGCCTCAGCTCTGTTGAGCAGTTGTGTAGATCTCTGCAGAGAACAGGGCTGGCCTCCTGACTTCATCACCACGATTCCTTACCAGCTGCTGCCTCAGCCTTTCTCACTGAGTAGCACTCAGCATTAATTTTAGGAGTCTCAGAAACAAGAGACTCATTGATGTTGGTGTGTTTCTCTGGCAAACAAAATATGAGATGGGCTTGGAGCAAATTTCCACAGAGCTTTCTTCAGTGCCATGCCATGATTCTTTGCAGAAGTCTTTGCCTTGGTTCCTTGTACCTGGTAAAACATGTCCAGCACAGAGCAACCAGAAGAAAGTGCTGGCCTACCATTCCATGGTGTCTAGCAGCAAAGCACAGAAGGCAGAGCCTTGACCTGGAGTGCACAGTGCCTGCTCAGAGGAGGGGCTGTGGGTAGGAATTATTTCCATTTCGGTGCAGGAATGGAGGGTAGGAAGGGTAGCTGAAGGGTAGGAGGCAGTGCCCAAATGAAACTTGGGACCCCCACACAAATCCTTATTATACAACAGCAGGATGCACTCTGATCCCTGCTATCATACGTATGTTCATGAGATGATCAGCCACCCCTAAGTATCTTGAGGTGTTACATCTGAACTCCCTGAGTTCTGTATAACACAAGGAGGGCATCTCTGTGGTACTTTCCTCCCAAAGACATTTGTGTAAGTCAGGATTCAACGTGTGAGTCTCGAGCACCGGCGCCAATTCCTCCTGTCTGAGGTTGCTGCTGGGTTTCCTCAGCTCCAGCACCCACCTCAGCAAGATTTTGGTGGGGTTTTTCTCTGTCCCATGTTTATGTGGGTGGCAATATAAGCTTTTCATGGAGGGAAAGGCTTTCTCCATTAGAAAGAAATGAGCTAATTATGTCTCCTATAGAGAGATGTCATTTCTTTTCTGTAGAGAGAGGATGACAAGAACAGCATCCCTTGCCTTTTCATTCCAAAACGCTGTTGTGACCATATTGCTGAGTCTTGGAAAACTCCCTGATTCACAGGTTGTTTTTCCCATGTTCCAAACATCTGGGAACAAGGTTCAGCTGGCTGATGAATGTGATCTCTGGCAGAAAATGCTGAAAAGTTGAGGAGGGAGGGGGGTAGATCTAGCCCAGCTGTCCATTTCAAATATTGCTGCTTTTAAATTTAGCCTGCCATCTTCTTAGCAAATTGTTTGTGAGCACTTTTATATCTGCACGTGTTATCATAAGTATTTGGCAAGTGCAAGGGATTTAGAATCCGATTGTGAAAGGAGGTTGCCTGTATATGTGCCAAATCATCCCAAAGTGTACAGGCCTAAGATGATATGACTTAACTGAACCTCAGTTTTCAGATTTTCTTCTACTTTTGAAGGGCTTGCTCTGCCACTTTCAGGAATAGCTGGAGTCAGGTGTCCAGCCAGGGCCATTCTTTGCAGAGAATTAAACTAATTTGCTTATCATTATAACTTTCCTGTTGCTTCCTCTATGTAATCTTTGAGCCATTAGCACTTCTTTAGGGACACATTATCACCTGACATAACTAAGTGTTGCATCCTGTCTTTGCTCTTCATCAGAAGCCAAATAGCTTTGAACTCTGGATGAGATGTGTTGCGTAGGGCAGATACGAAGGGATGGGAAGAGACTCGAGTAAGCAATCCACTTAAAGATGACTATTCTGAAGATGCATGACCTGCAACAACACCTTCAGAAATAATGGAAATATGACTTTCTTCAAGTTGAGAATGCCTTCGTTTATTTGCTCTTCCTGGTCTCCACGCAATAATGCTGTGTTGGTGGGTGCATCTGCAGGGTACTGCTTTGCATGAACACAGAGGTTGCTTTGGAGTGACACAGGTTCAAGGGAGAAGTTTTCTGTACTGCAGAAGTGGTTGTCACTATGTGGAAAAGGTGATCTGCTGTAGGATGGATAAGGAATGCTTTTGGCTATGCTTTAGTATGGTAAAGCTGAAGGGTTCACCATTAGGACTCAGAAAGGCTCAGAAATACTGCAGGATCTGAGAAGTGATGTTTGAGGCATATATTCGTAAATAGCAAGGCAGGCCTTGTGTTACAAGATCTGTCTCTAGAGACTTTGAACTGAAAGATGGAATTTGCTGTTCATTGCTGGCTGATTCTGGTCCCATTAGTAGTAAGAATCCTATGAACTTTGGGATAAAGAGATAGGCCAACGCTAAGTACTTCTGAAAGTCCAACCAGACTGAATAATGTCTTGGAAACTATAACGACGATGTGGAAAACAACTGTATTCGGCTCCAGAGAATATGCTGGACCTTTCTTTAAGAATGTGGCCAAAGATGTCTGAGCCCTCCTTTCTCGAGGAGGTTTGGACAGTGTGGAGAGGGAATGACTTGGCTTATCCTCATTGCCTGTTCTGAGATGCTCAAGAGTCTGTCTTTACAATGTTGTTTGTAAACCTCCCTTGCCAAGAGGTTTCTTGATGCTGATATTGGTGTTGATAGGCTGCAAGATGTTATCAGCACCTCCGGCAATAAGGGACTGGTGTGTGATGGGAAGGATATGAGAAGAGCAGAGATAAAATAACTAAGAAACAAAATGTTCCTTTGTTGCTGTCTTTTATCTCTTAACTCCCAGCTGTGAGAGATCCTGGATGCTGATGGCAGCAATCGACTAATTTTCTACTGCTTCTGTTGCTTGTACAAAACAGAGGAAGACGTTGTCTTCACTGGGGGGAATAACAAGTCTTGCTATAATGTCTTCTATTGCAGACTGAACCTGAGGAGAGACGGGCAGTGGGCACAGGCAACCTCAGGACAGAGGCAAAACATGCAATTTTATTTCTTCCTCTCCTCTCTCTTCCTCCCTCTTGCTTTGTGCTACAATTCCTGCCTTATTACACATCTTTTTGCAGATCCAAACCCAATGGGAAGCTCCCAGCCAGTGTTGCTATCTTTGCTGCATCCCTGATGCTGAAGGAGGAAATGTCACCCACCACGGACACAGCTCTTGCGTCAGGGCTAGCATCATCCTGAAAGCTTGTGTCATTCCCAGCAATGATGTGCTTTGGTTGAAGGGAGGGCACAGTTTGACATTATCCATTTAACTGTGCACCACTAGTTTACTCCTGACCTGGGACTGAGGCTGAGTCCATAAAGCTAATTTTGCTGTGTGAGTCAGCAAAGAGCTGAGAGTAACAGCATCTGAGCCCGTCTGCTGTTGACTAGATCCAATAGATAGCCCAGAGATGAAGATTTGGAGATCACTGCTGATTTTCCGTGCTGTTCAGTCCTGTCTTGCAAGATATGAAAAGACATGCTTGTGGTTGAGGTGGATCTGCATGAAAAAGTCAGAATCCCACGTATAGATGAGTGGGCAGGGATGTTTAGAACGGAAGTGCTGGTTCATGTCATTATAGAGGTACACCAGTTACGGTTGTGTAGAGAGACACCGAACGGGTGTGTTCCTCAGACACAGTCTGCTCTCAGAGCACTTACTTTATGGAAAAAGCAGACTAATTTCAACATAGAATCATAGAATGGTTTGGGTTGGATGGGACCTTAAAGCTCATCCAGTCCCAACCCCCCTGCCATCAGCAGGGACACCTTCCACTAGACCAGGTTGCTCAAAGCCTCATCCAACCTGGCCTTCAACACTTCCAGGGAGGAGCAGCCACAGCTTCTCTGGGCAACCAGAGAATCACAGATAAGAATAAGTAGTTCTTGGGATCAGTGTCCCTAAGATGGGATGGGCACAGAAGTCGAGCTGGTGTGTGTCAGGCAGGAGCTGCTGTTCATCCTGCAGTGCGATAGAAACTCTTGCCAACGTGCTGTGGTGGAAGAGCTGGGCTGGAGGGTGTGTGGCCTCCCTGTCCACACAGCCGCTGGCTCCACAGTTGGGCACAGTCAGCTCTTGATTCTGCTCCTGCAGCTCCCAGGCCTCCCTCAAGTCTCCCTATTGACTGCAAAGCAAAGTGCAAACGTGAACTTTGTGAGTCTGCGTTGCCCTCCTTGGCCTTGTCGTTTCCTGGGGATGGTCCGTGCTGCTCTTTGGGACCGTGTCCCTCTGGGAGGTGCAGTTGTGCTTCAACAGCATATTTGGAAAATGGAAACAACGGGGAGAGCTGTGGGTGTCTCCAGTCTCTGCTTCCATCACTGCCAGCTGTGAGGGACTGTTGGGATGGAGCATCCCGTCTAGATATCAACTGTGTGTATCTCACAGAGTTTACTAACTCAACTGAAACAAGATCCTACTATGCAAGTACAGGCAAATATCCATCTAAAGAGTCAAGGGGCATCCAAAAATGAAGGACAGGAGAATATACTAGAATAACAAAAACCATATTACCAGCTTTCCACTCTTTGAAATGATTTATGTCATTAGGCTTGTTGTGGAGCAGGGCAGCTAAGTCCAAGTGCCACATTTGCTCGGTGGCCAGTGGCAGAGCGCCGAGGAGCACTACAGGTGTTACCTCCTGAGTTAAACCATGAAGTTCCTGCAGGAGTTTCCATGGATAAATATCCTGTAGGATCCAAACCTCATTACTTCAAGACCTTGGCCAGGCCAGGAGTCCTCTCCTGTTGTGGAGGTGCATTGGCACCAACAGAAATGATTCCCAAAAATATTCTCACAGTAACCACTCAGCTGACTTCATACCCTCAGACTTTATGCCAAATTTTGAAATTCAGGGGAGCTTTAGAGTTAGAGTTTTGAAGAAACTATGAAAAAAAAACTTGCTTTGACAAAGACAAGTAGAAACTGACATTCTGTTATAACAGTAGTTTGTAGAAAATGAATTTCCCTCCTAAAGCTTCATGGGATGGAAGCTTGCACATGCAAATCTGAACATCAAATGTGCATCCCACTTGCTCCTTACACATACCTCTTTGCATTTTCATTTATGAGGAAATAGCTTGGAGAAGCACACATGCAAACAGAAATTGTGGTGGAATGAGCCCATAATAGAGCTTTCAAGAAAATGAGGAATTGCTCAGCTTTCCAGTCATTTTGTGTGTTTGTTGAAGTATTTGGTACAGCATTGTCTAGCTGCCTGATTCTCTGCAGATCTAAGCCCAGTTTCCTCCCTCATTTATCCACATTTTATAGAATCTTCTTGTAATTACTAGTACTTAGAAAACCTGAATTCATGTTAAAGCATTTCATTAGTCAAAATTGTGTAATAGAAGATTTCTTCCAGATACCACTTAATAATCATTAGAAGGTCTGATTCAAAGCCCACTTAAATAAATTGATATCTTCTGTTGGCTTCATTGCATTTTGAATCTGGCTCTGTATTCAGAAATGAGAAGCTAACTGGCTGTAGATGGACAACTTGTGTGGTTCTCTGTTTGCTTCCATGATGGCCTACTAAAGAAGGTTTGGATAAATGTCATGAAAGGTCACTTTAGGGAAAAAATCAACTAAATTCAGAGCTGCAGAGGAAAATCTTTTAATGTTTAATCATTGAAAACCTATTTTTTTTTTCCTCTTCTGCTCTATTTAAGCTCCCATTGAAATGAAGGATGCAACTGATGTTGTGGTATTGCTTAGATTTGGTAGTGGCTTAGGTTTGTTTGGAAGAATGACATCCCCAGAGCAGTGATGACCCTGCAGGACATACTGAGCCTGCAGTTACTTGTCGTATAAAGCTATTTCTGCTCTAATGGTGGTCTCTGCTGATTTCAAGAGTGGCTTATTTATTCTGTGACTATGGAAAAGAGTGAACAGGTGACCTAGATGGTCTTCACCAAAGTTATTTTTCACTATTTTTATCTTTCAGTCCCATATAACATGGAACAAAAAGTACCAAATCAATAAAATCCCAGGGTCTGTTCCTGTGGTATTTCGGTCAGGGCAGGAACACAGACTTTCCAGAGAAATTGAGATTTCTTCCTTCCTGTCCCATACCTTTGGTTTTGCCACTTCAGCTCAGTGAAGTATCACAGTGATTTACTTTCTGCTTTCTGTGCTCTCATCATGGAAGTGCAGGTTCCTGAAGAGCAGGCCAGACACAAGAGAAAGCAGGTACTTCGGTACGAGGTTTCCAGCCTGAATTCTAGCCTGAGGAGTTAGTTGAGCATCCAGATCTCTGCATCCTTTGAAGTTCATCCCAACTCTAAATAATTCTGAACTCAGAGGAAGTTCATGTCCAGGTTTCTAGTAACTGAGGGGCAGCCATGAGTTCTGAAAATGATTTCATTAATTACTTCAAAGCAAAGCAGACAACATTAGAGTGCTTGATTTTC
>NW_010310196.1:113321-115890 GCF_000700745.2 Antrostomus carolinensis | reverse complement strand
CGCCCCCTTTTTGCTGTGAGTAGGAAAACCAGCACAAGATGTTTCCAGCTTGCAGGGCTTTCTTGCCCCTCGCCACTTCTGCAGCTCCAAACTTCCTTCTCAGGCCAGTGGTTTGAGCAATATAGGAGCTGCTGATGTCAATGGAGAAAGAGAGATTGCCAGTGAAGTTCAAAGCATCCAAGGAGAATGTCATCTGCTGTCCTCCAGCTTTATGGATGTAGGTGTTCTTTGAGGAATGCTGCTATTATTGACTGTTGCATAGCTTTTGTGTAGATTTGGTAGATAAAATGCAGCCTGGTAGTACCAGCCAGCTGTCCACTTCATTTTTCAAGTTCTCACAGCACCACATGGGTGATGGGTGACCCAGTTGTTATTGAGCAGATGAATACAAGAGGAAAGGATGCTTTCTTCATCACTGAGACAAACTGTCCATGTGCCCTCCTCGCTTCCTAGGTGAATTAGCACCCCATGTGTCTGGGAGCTGGAACCCAAGAGAGCAGAGCACTTGTCACCTTTGAAAACTGTCCCAACCAGATGGGTTAAACCAGAGAGAGGTGATTTCCTTGGGGGAGAAGGAGGGTGAAGCAGAGATGGGGGAATGGGAACTGGAGTTTTACATTATTCCTCTAAGGGTGGCATTGCCCCCGTGTTGCACTTTGTCATTAGCTGAATCGCTGGAGCATCCTGTCAAATCTGCCTCCTGCTCAGATTTTTAAGACCTCTAATTG
Organism: Antrostomus carolinensis; assembly: GCF_000700745.2. NCBI lineage: Eukaryota > Metazoa > Chordata > Aves > Caprimulgiformes > Caprimulgidae > Antrostomus > Antrostomus carolinensis. The sequence goes on along the minus strand of NW_010310196.1, from coordinate 115,162 downwards.
GCACCTGCAGAGTTCCAAGTTAGCAACGTGTTTCCATGTGCCCTGCAGAGCCTTTCACAGCTCTTTCCCCCAGCTCCAGGGCTTTGGAATGCTGCACAGTCCCTAACCTGCCGTGGTACGAGGCACCCCAGGCCTCAGTCGCTGGGACGCTGTGACGTGACCTGGCGTTTGTGTGCCAGGCAAAGCTTCGCTTCTTTCCGTTCTCTTTTACCTGTTATGCAAATGTTTCTCCATGTTTCCTGTTTGTCACAGACTCTGAGCCTCCCTAGACAGGCTATTCTGAGCTTGGCCTGCTTTCTGATAATTGCATCTGCATTAAAGCAAACACCCCTGCAGGGTTTCTCCATTCCACTGTCCTTGCCAGCTCGGAGCTGGGCAGCACTGGGTGGCACAGGGATGTGCAGAGAAGGCACGCCAAGGGCTGGCAAAGCTCTGGGGAAGAAGACACGGCTCTCTGCTATTTCAGGTCTTTCTTGCAGGGAGTTCAGATACCTCTCCTTCCCTAATGACATGGTGGCTGCTTGGTCCTCCTGAGCGTGCATCAGTAAAATCACTGTTGGGATCTACAGTCTGTGTGCAACCCGTATCAGTTACTGGCTTCTCTATGGTGATATCAAAAATGACCAGGATCTGGGAGAGTCACCCATCAGTAATGCCTGCTGCAGTGATTTTGAGAAGGTGGTCCCTGGCGCTTTTTTGTGAACTTGTTTTTCTTTGGAAGGAAAAGAGGCAGGATACTGCAGTTGGAACTGGAACATTGCTGAGGATGATCTGTATCATATTGCTGTTTAGAAAGCTGGACTGCTTCCAGTTCTGGAGCCTTCAACACAAGAAAGACATGGAGCTGCTGGAGCCAGTCCAGAGGAGGCCACCAGCACGGGCTGGAGCACCTCTGGTGTTGATGGTGAACCTTAATACTATTGTAAGAGCATTATGGGAGTGGGTGCTTCTTCTGTTTTGTTTTTCTTCATTCTTGAAGCAAATCCAGATTATCAATTAGAGGGCTGAACAAACCCCCTGCAATTACCCATGCATATCTTGTGAGAGAAAAGAGTGAACAGATCTTTTGGAAGAGGAGACAAAAATGGCATAAACTAGCTGTCCCCCTGTTTTTTTGGTGGAATAACTCTACAGTTGAAATCTACCCAACTTTCATTTCCTATTGGTATAAGCAGCTTTCATCTAGGTGCTGGTCATGACAAAACAAGGGGAAATGGGTTTAAACTGAAAGAGGGGAGGTTTAGATGAGATATTAGGAAGACGTTCTTCACTGTGAGGGTGGTCAGACACTGGAACAGGTTGCCCAAGGAAGTTGTGGATGCCCCCTCCCTGGAAGTGTTGAAGGCCAGGTTGGATGAGGCTTTGAGCAACCTGATCTAGTGGAAGGTGTCCCTGCTGCTGGCAGGGGGGTTGGGACTGGATGAGCTTTAAGGTCCCTTCCAACCCAAACCATTCTATGATTCTATGATTATATGAGCAGGTTACACCTACAGAGCTGTCACCATTGAGCGCTGTGTGTCACTGAATTCACAGCGGTGCTGGCAGTGCTGAACTGTCTACATATGTGTTCACACGTGTTCCCCCCTTCTCTGAAGGAGCTATTTCCAGAGATCCCAAGTGTGGAAGTGGATCTCTCAGATGACTTTTGACCCTGCAGAGAGGAATAAGCATTTTTGAAAGACTAAGATGGACACATGGACTTTCCTCCATCCTGAGATGCGAGGATGGCCAAGGGTGATGCGGTGCGAGAGTTGTTTTTGCCGGTTTTGTGTGATGGTGTAGAGGAGAAGAGATCTGGAGCGATAACCAACATGCTGGGAAATCCTCCTCCTCTGCACAGT
>NW_010310196.1:110137-113298 GCF_000700745.2 Antrostomus carolinensis | reverse complement strand
CTGAGAATCTCACTGACGTTCAGGGCAAGTTGTCTGTGTTCTGGCTGATCAGAGAATGATATCTCAGGAAATTAAAGGACATCAAAAACTAAAGGTGTGCTGAGACAAGCTCCTAATTACTCATCTGATGCCTGCGAGGGAGATGTTCAGGATGGTTTTGTAGTTTGTTCATGTTTTCTTTGTTAGTGTAGCAGCTTCGGGACAATCAGTTTTCTGAAGGACTGGAAGAAACCCTACCTAGTTGTCCTTATTTGCTTCTTTAGGTCTTTTTCCTGCCTTTGTGGATTCCTGGAAATTTGTCATGCCTGACTGTGCGATGCTTCGACTGCATCTTCTTGCAGAGGTTATTTGAATTATCTACAGTCTCCACAGTGCCACATGAACTCCCTTCAAGTTAGCCTGGGTCAAATCAGAGCGGTTACGCTGTGGCTTCGAGCAGCACACAGCACTTTTACCAGCAGCTGAGGAATTGCCCTGACTCCATCTCTCATCAATACCCTTAGTAAACTCAAGTTAAAAGCACCGTGGCAGCCACCATAGGAATTTTGGGTTGAGAACAGGGCTTGTGCTAATTACGAGGACTTAGTCACAACTTGTTGACTCCACGTTGAAGACACGCTCTTACAAGTAGCCATGCTCAGGCAGGGTGGGAATTGAGAGGAAGCCCACTCTGACACTTACAGCTCTGAGCACAGTGTCTCCAGTAATTTGGTTTCATTTCTTGTTGCGCTTCGTGTCTCTAATGTCACTTCTTATATTTGTCTCCCTTTCTGTGCCTCAATTCTGCAGTTATGAAATCACATCACTGGTGGTTTTCTGCTCTTTGTCTCCTCTCCGTACACTGGAAGTCCATCAGGATGGGAATTTTCTAATATTTATTGAGTCTGCAATACATAGTGTGATGTGACCACACCTGTGCCTGGGGGAGGTCGGGAGAGCCCTGACTGACTTCTTAGAGCTTCTGTACTTTGAGAATATGTCATTGGCTTTGGACTGTGAGGCAGGAACAGCCTGAATATCCATACAACTCCTACAGCTAATTCCCTTTGATAGATTTGAGACTTTTCTTTCAACCTTAAAATTTTACTGGTTTCTGCCCTGCCGGGCAGAGAGTGCTGAGGCTGAATAAATTGAATTTTTCTTAAATTATATCAGTGCTAAATATGGTACATTGTTCTAAGTTGCCGTATCCTCTGCATATAAAGAGGAGTGGAAAATGGATAAATGGGGAGAAAATGTGTGACGATACCTAATTTATTCTAAGACCAAGCTTCTAATCTTCTCTATTTCTTTTTGTTTCTTCCAGGTGGAGCGGGAAATAGCCATCCTGAAGTTGATAGAACATCCCCACGTTTTAAAGCTGCATGATGTTTACGAAAATAAAAAATATTTGTAGGTATTACTGGCTTTTGCCAGAGAAAGGGGAAGGGAAGGAGGAAGGAAGGGAGGGAGGAAGGAAGGGAGGGAGAGGAGGGGTTTGGAACTTGGTAACATTTCTGAAGGAATGGAGCAGGGTGTGTTTTCACCCTCAGATGATCTGTGTGATATCTGGTACTTGGGTGAGGAAGGAACAATCCTTATTTCCATGGCTTTTCTCATTTTCTTCTCTGTGCTTTAATTATGTGCTGTTTCTTCTTCTCCTACTTAAACTGATGGATAAAGGACAAACCAAGTTTTTCTATCAAACAGCAAAGGGGAGGAACATTTGTACCTTTAAGGTCTGGAATCATTTTGAATCAAAACTGTACCAGAGTGTTACCGTGGGTAATTTGGATAACTTCCCTTGCCTAAAAGTTTCCATTGAAACCCTTGACTCTCACTAACAATATTTTAAATTTACCCCATCAATAACAATTTTTTATTTTAAGGGCTGCTGAAATCTCCTGATGGTTCTGTTAAGTAGCAAAGCCTTTTCAAAGCCTTCCCCCCCCTCGCCCCCAGATCATTGCCAGTGCCAGACAGGGACGTTGTCCACAGACAGAGTCATTTTAGCTTGACAGGGCACCAGATATGTTGAATCTGCTGTCAAACAGGCCACGTTAATCTTGGCACAACAGGAAAAGAACAAAAATCAATGTTCTCCAAATGGAAAAAGGTGACCCAGTAGGGAACTCAGTGTTATTTTCAGCTTTTTAACAGGTTATTGCAAGTAGAAGAGAGTGGTTTGTAAAAAATTAAAACTATTTTTAAAAACCACCATCCGTGGGTGACCTCTCCTTAATGTCACAACACACGAAGGGAATGGCCGTTTACCCAAGGAAAGCGTGTTCAGTGGAGGTAACAATCCCTCACGGGCTATTCAGCCACTTTTGTTACTGGAGCAATGAATTCCTGCTCCGAGAAGCGAGGCCTCTGTGCCTCAGGGTGAGCTTAGCAGAGCAGGCAGGAATTTCTTTTGGATCCCCTGTCCTCCTTTGGGGCAGATCCCGCCGTCCGTGGTGAGATGCGGTTGCCAGAGGGAGCTGGTGCAGGTGCTGGATGGAGGCTGCTGGCTCAGATGGTCTCTGAGCTGCAAGCCAAGGGCTCCATCCTCAGTGACTTACATGGTTGTGGCCCCATTAAGCCCAGTTTGTCCCAGCTGAGGGCAGAAGCCCAGATCTAATGCAGCCTGCTCTGTGTGCAGGAGAGGGTAGCAAAGGGAAATGAGGCTTTACAGCCAGTAAGTTCTCCTTTCATCCTGGAAAGAGAGGCACCGTTTGTAGAGTACATTCCACTGTGTTCTGCTTTAAACGGGGGTAGGATGAGCCCCCAGGCTTTCTCTTGATTAAGGAAGAGGAAATATTCTTCTTTATGATCCTTGTTTATTTGCATGTTGTGTAATCTTAGGTATACACACACATAAACACATGCACGCTTGCACGAGCAGAGCATAGAGCTGGAGTGTTCCAGGTAGGTGTAGTGTACTCAGGCGGTGGAGATGATGTGTGAATACATGAAGAAAGGCCATGGTCATCACTTGGGGTGAAGGGATGGCTTACAGGTGTGCTGAAGAGCTTACAGAGCAAGCTGCTTCTTGCTCTGAATACCTGTGAAGCCAGCAGCTGAGCTGAGCTCTCCTTTACCCCAAAAGACTTGGTGGCTATTTTGTGAAGAATATCTAGTGCCCAGAGCAGTGGGGATGGTCTTAAACCAAGATTTCAAAAAAAAGACTGTTCCTTAGC
>NW_010310196.1:68214-110113 GCF_000700745.2 Antrostomus carolinensis | reverse complement strand
GAAAATCAGCTTGAAAAGGGAAGCATCCCATATCTTTAAGCTATATCTGCATAGCCTGGCTTCTAAAAAATTATGGGCTCCAAAGTGGGCTTTGCCAGTGACAGTTCAGCCTTTAAAAATCACTAAGTCTTCTTTGTGCTGTAGCTCCTCTGCCTGTAAGACTGAGCTGTCCCCATCTCCCCGCAAAGGCACCGAATCCCTCTGCTGAAAGACACTGACTCAGTGGAAGAGCCGATGACTGTTAATTATGGTTCATTTTTTATTAGTCACTATTTTAAAGAAAGGGCACAATGCAGAGCTTCTGCCAAGCCTCCCTGTTCAGAATTAGCAACAGCCGTGGCCTTGGAGAAATGGAAGAGGTGGGAGAGAGTGGCTGTGGGGGGGCGAGGTGTTAGAGGTGTGTGGGGGCTGAGGAGCGTCTCTGCATGTACTTTCCCAAATAATCAGACACAGTGACCTCTAGTTCTCACCAGCATCAAGAAAGGGATTGCTCTCTGGTTGTGGCAGCACCTTTCCATCATGCCCACCATCTCAGCAGCAACGCTAGTGGTGTGGTTTCAGAGGAGCTCGTGAATTACGGGTGATATTTCAGATGCCAGAGACTAATCACGATGTAGCGCTGGGGAGTATTTCCTCGATAAATGTTAATTTCACAAATCATGTTTGACTTTTGGTTTATGATTTAATTTGTGACAAGGGGCTTTGGTTGAGTAGATTCCTAATGCAACCATGAATCAAATCCTTTTTCCACAGTTTATTTAACACTGAAAATGAGTTTTAAAAAAATAATCACAAAAATCTGTTAGCATATCTGTGTTAGCCTAGCAAGTCATTTTCCATTCGTTTTGGTGTTTTTTTACGAAGATCCAGAATTTTGAGTTGTCTTATTTAGTAAGACTGTGGACTACAGTTCTAGGTGCACAGGGGAAAACACAGCTGCGTTGTGGCTCCCTATATGTGTGCTGATATACCACCCCAGGTGTACATTCTGCTGGCTAAACTAGCAATATTACTGACAGTTGAATTATTTCATATTTGTTATATGATCACACTGACGGCCTTCAAGCAAGATTGGGAGTTTACAGTAACAGGTAATTTAGAAATAGCTCTAGACAAATCTATATCTCCCTCTCCCATCATATAATGTTAATAGACAAAACAGCCAGGAAGGGGGAATCATCCTCCCATTTGAAAGATGGAGTTGAAGTAGCCTGGTATAGGGTCAGCCGGAGTTGTTTAAGAACTTCTATTGTTGATTCATAATGGGGAATGATCAATGAGCTACCAAGATTGGTGTGTCCTCCAGTCATTTTGACCAAGAAAGTCAAGATAGTCAGGAATTTTAGGGAAATGTAAATAAACTAAGGGAATGAGCAAAGCGATAACGAAGCTGATAACAAAGTTTTGGTGTGTTCTGTAATGTGTATTGGAGGGGAAACGCTCCTTTGGTCATACGGTTTCTGCATGGCAGATGAACTGTGTGAACCTGGGCGATGGTCCTCTTTTCTCTGTGCTGTGTGTGTCCTGGATTGGCCCCAGACAGAGTTTGAGTAGCCACTGGAGAGGAAGGTGGAGTTCAGACACTGGTGGCAGGGTGTTTTGTGCATTTTCATTTTTATGCATTTATGCATTTTCAGCTTTCCTTTTGAACTCAGGAAAGTGATTGTCCCACTGTTGGAGGAGCTAGTGGCATGGCAACTGAAGTGCCAACATACAGTCCACAGAAGATGGACCTTCTCTTTCCAAAGGCGATAAAGCTGACTGATGCTGTTTTGTTGGAGAACTCCCAACAGGGATGGTGTGATCCATTTGATCTAATTTCATTAGCTATTTAGTTTAAATTATCAGGAGAGTGGAAATGAGAAGGAATAAAGACATAAAGACATCCTAGGACCTTTCCATCCTAGGACCACTCCATGCCCTTTTCTTTCAGATGTTTATACTGGTATTTCTTAATTCCCTTTCCATCAGTATCTGTGTGTGTGTATATATATATCTAAGTTTCTATTTATAGCTGCATACAGATATTTGTATATATATTTATAGATTTATATCGATTAATTTTTAAACCGTCACATTTAGGATTTCACATTTTTGAATGTTGGGGGGCCATTTATTTTAAAACTCTATATTGTTTAACTTGATCTGCATTTTAAACAAGAATCTGTTTTCAGAGAAGGAGTGGACATCAGAATATTGTTCTCTGAAACACACCATGCCTTCATCAGCTCTTTTTTCCAAGCACAAGTCCCTTTCCCACCATTCAGCAGTACAGTGCTCTCACTGGGCAAGTGCCTAAGCCTCATTGCGATGTACACAACACACACCTCCTGATTTCAGAGGTGAAGGTGCTTCCCAATGAGCCAGATAACAAAATTAAAATGTCCTCCTACCCAGGCACAATGCACGTTTCTGGCTCATACAAGATCAGCTGACAGCAGGGTCAAAGGCTTACGGATCTGGTGGTGTCTGCAGAGGCATTCATGCTGACATTCCTCTCCTGCAGGGTTTGGCTGTAAATCTGTTTATTTTTGCTGAAAACTAATTGTGAGGTGCCAGAGGGTGCAAGAAAGAAACAAAAAAAAGGGTTCTGGGTGTTCTTCTGTTATTGGTAGCCCAGGACTTTGACATGCGATCCATCTGCATGGAAACCTGTCTAAAGGCAGAAGGAGAATTAAGAAAGTTGGAGCAACTCCAATTAATTTGAAAATTAATTTTGTGGTAGGTAGGTAGGTAGGTATGCTTCTTGGTAGTCTGGTTGTGGGGTGTCAGATGCTGTGGATACAGGAAAAGAAAACAGATCAGTGTTGGAAGAGAAAATGATGTTCCACCTGAGCCTTGATTAGAATTAAGAGAAGTATTCATAACCAACTACTTTGACCCCTTTTCTTCTGCCGTTGGCTTGTTTCAGTACTGTCAGGAGTACTGGCAGAGACTCCACACCCTCTCTGGGCAGCCTGTCCCAGGGCTCCGTCACCCTCACAGTCAAGAAGTTTTTCCTTCAGTTTGTCTGGAACTCCTGGTGTTCCAGTTTGTGCCCATTGCCCCTTGTCCTGTCACTGAGCACCACCAAAAAGAGCCCGGCCCCATCCATTTGGCCCCCACATTTCAGATATTTATAGACATTGATAAGATCCCCTGGTAAGATCCCAAACCCTATGTGACGTGGTCTTAGTAAGCTTCACCCAAAAGCCTGGCTGTGTCTTCTGCTCACTGCCTGACACGTGTGCTCGCTGCCATCCAGGCCATGGTGCTGAGCTTGGGAGAAAGCAGCCCCATAGGGGATGGGAAGTTCTGTGACGTGAGCAGAGGTGAAGGGGAGATGTAGCTCCAAAGCTACAACATATTAGTTTCTCTTTCAGGCTTTGGTAGGCAACGTTGTGTGTGTCTGTTAAAGCTCTGAAGAATAAAACCCAAAAGTATTTGGTCACTAGGAGAATTGCAGCAGTGAGCTGATGGATGTTGTCTCAGCTTGGCCCGTCCTGTGCTGAGGATCCCTCTGGTTGGATCCATTCCATGTCATGTACCCAAACAGGAGGCTGCTGCAGGGCCTTGGCATTCAGCACTGCACACCACGAAGGCACTGCTTAGAACAACTCTCATCCCCAATAAATCAAAGGTACAGAGCACAGCAGTGTCATCTCCTGCTACCTCTGTTTTCCCCAAAAGCCCCAACCTGTTCATGTCAAAATGTAATGAGCAATCAAGTACAATCTCCATACAAACAAGCAGATGAGAGTTCAAATTGTCTTTTGGGGAAAAAAAAATAAAATCTAAGGTATGCGCATTTTCTTGCAGGTGAGGGGGGAAAAAAAGAAAGAGCTCATGGCCTGGTGCCAAATTAGGGTTTAAAAATTCATGCCAGCCATAAGAATTTATATAACTTCTGAATAATTTATAGGCTGTGCCAATAACAAGGGACTTAATATCTGATAGGGATTATTTAATCAATAGAAAACAGTGCAACGAAAAACCCGTCAAAGAATTACACCATGTCAGTCTCAGCTGGGCAGCTTTTAACCTCTTCCCTGCTACACATCCATCCATCCATCCATCCATCCATCCATCCATCCATCCATCCATCTGTGTGGAAGGACATTTTGCAAGTAGGGTGGTAGCATGGAAGAGGAATAACCAGGACTATTTTTTCTGGAGACTTATTTGACAGTAGACTGCTGTTCCAGAGCCATCCCTTGTTGATTTACCAGAACTTTGAAATGGAATGAGGTTTTCTAGCTCTTAGCTGAGTTGTTCAAAAGAAGCAGTTAGTTTCTCATGAAAAATCTGCTGGGAATTTTGGGTGACTGTGAGCTGGTTCAGAGTCCAGGATCGGTGGCAGTGCCATTCGTGGTACAGCCCTTTCCTTTTGTGGTGTTGGATTCTGCGGCCAAACTTCAAGAGGTTTTTCTAGCTGTGGGCACTAATAAACATATGGACAGAGGAGAACTGAAGACCTGTCTGTCTGTACAAAGGAGATTCCTACTTGACTTGTGTTTCTGGCCTCGATAATTGCTTAGACATCTGCATCAACTGTGAAGTGTCTTGATCCATGCCGTGTTCCCCAGTTTCAGGATTTTCCTAATTATTTCCATATAATAACCAAGTATTAAATGATAAAACAGAGTAGCTGAGCTTTTCAGCAGGTGTGGACATTTCATGAAATGCCTCACCCATAGGCACCACAAAGCAGTAAACTCTTGAGCATAGAGGACACGAGCAGGAACTCTCCTGGTTTTTCTTGCCTTTGTGTGTATCTTTTTCTGTGTAATTCCATCTGGGTTTTGCATCTTTCTGCAGTGCACACCTGAAGTTGTACATCTTGAAAGCAAACAAGTGCCACATGAGTATCCAGTCTAACTTCTTGCATAGTAAAAGTCCTAGAACATAGCTCGGTGGTGTGTGATGGTGCCCAGTGGTGCATTCAGGCTGCTGTAAAAGGCCAACCTGCTTGTTTAGGTTTAAGCAATATTGTCTGTTGCATCTGTAAATATCATACTATTTAATAAAGCATGGAATATTAACCAGTTCCCTAACAGACAGATAATTGCATGCCCTGATGAACAAACCTTCTGTTGCCTGACCAAAACAAGAAGCTGTGTGATTTGTCTACCGTTCCTAAATCACCAGAGAGTATTTCTTGTTACTCTTTGTTTTTTGCATTTATAATACTTACCTGAAATACTTTGTGTTTCAGTATGAGCTTTCATCTAAAGATCTCTATCCATTTAATGCTTTTATAATAATGAATTCGTTTGTATTGCCCCAGAGGACCTAATTTGTGTAGCTGTGAATGTCTCCTAAATTGTCTTCATCTGTAAGGCTGAGAAAACACTGGGATGTATAGTGATGGGCTGCTGCGGGCAATCCCATCTGGCAAGAGTTTTAATGTTTCACACCATTCTTGCTACTGACTTAAAGACAGCTTTTCATTCTTTACAGAACATAACTGGTGTGTTTGTTTGGGGTTTTTTTGTTATTTTGCCATAAATATCTGGTAATGCGTGGTCCTGGTGTTCCCTGAGCCACTTAGTCTTTCTTTAACAGCATTTTTCCAGGCATTGCTCAGAGCCAGCCTGTCTCAGAGCCAGCAACGCCCCTGCCAGCAGCAGGGACACCTTCCACTAGACCAGGTTGCTCAAAGCCTCATCCAACCTGGCCTTCAACACTTCCAGGGAGGGGGCATCCACAACTTCCTTGGGCAACCTGTTCCAGTGTCTGACCACCCTCACAGTGAAGAACTTCTTCCTAATATCTGATCTAAACCTCCCCTCTTTCAGCTTAAACCCATTTCCCCTTGTTTTGTCATTAACTGCCCTTATGAAAAGTCCCTCCCCAGCTTTCTTGTAGCCCCTTCAGGTACTGGGAGGCCGCTATAAGATCTCCCTGTAGTCTTCTCTAAGGAGACAGGATTTAAAAAAGAGCTTCATTCACCAGTAAGTTACTTTTCATCTCCATACGTAATAAGAGACTGGTTCTGGTTACTGTTCTGGGATTTTTAGAATTCACTCTCTTAGAATAAATGGGAAAAGTATAGTGAGATGAGAACCTGGCATATCTGGGAAAGGTAAAATGGAAGGGGAAACTTAGGAAAATACTTCTTAGTGTTTTTCTCCCCTGCAGGCTATGTGTTATTTACCTTCTCCTAGATCCTCTAAGAGTTAGCATTGGCATACTTCCAATCCTATAGCACCTTGATAAATTAAAGGATTTCAAATGCTGACGTGGACTCAGGAAATCTGGATTCTCTTCTGTGCCACAGATTTGGGAAGGCTGTAGTGTCTGTGTGCCTGATTTGCCAGCCTCTGGAATAATGCTCCCTCTTTCTTTTGCTTTTTCCATTTGGCTTTTCAGAGTGTGTATTCTCTTCTTTTATGGAGACTCACAGATAGGTGGGGAGATGCAGATCCTCAGCATTCAGTGGGGATTGTGGTAGTGTGCAGTGTAGTTAGAACTGGATGAACACCTGGAAATGTTTAAACCTCTCTTGTTGGCCTGTTTGGAAATAACATGTATACCACTACTGTGCCAGGCAGCGCAGCAGCAAAACATTGGCTTGCCCAGAGATGGAGACAGGTGCTGAATTATGCCCTTGTTTAATCAAAAATCTCCTAGTTGGGGGCTATCCTAAAAAACCCATATTGTACTGGAGGGATGACGGTTGGCGGGTGATCAGCTGCAAATCCAATCTCAGAAATCCTACCTGCACCATCACCACATAGTACTTGTGGAAGGATCCCTGCAGCATTTCTTTGTTGCACTTGCCCATTGGGGAATGTGTTTGTTGTCCTTCTCACTCCTGTCACGTTGGGGGCTTTGTCAGATCAGACAACATTGTCTCTGTGTTTCTCGGCGTCCTTTGACTTGTCACAGGCACAAATCTTTTTCAAATGTTCTCCCCTGTTCATTTCCATTATTATATGTGATGCTTCTAGGTGGCAAGCAAAAATGAATAACCTTGTAAATGCTCCCTGTCTTTCAATTTGTTTTATTTTTCGTACAACGTGTCAGTGCATTTTTGTTGAGTGTTTTTAATAAGATGAAGTTGATGAAAATAAATTGCTCTGCAGTTCCTGCTGTGGGTGACAGAAATGCTGGGTCTGTAATTTTCCAAAACTGTGCATTTGAAACCAATGTGGAGGGTGTTCTGCGTGCCTGTAACTGCAATCATCTTCATAAAATACCTCCTAGGAAAAGAAAGCAGCTATCAATTTGAATTTTGGGGCAAAATGCAGAGCTGTATCCAGGTTCTGCTGGGCATGGTGAGAGAGAGAGAGCTGTCAAGAAGAATTTTAGGATCAATTCTGTGCTGGGCTTGGGTCTGTCATATGGGACAGTCAGCCAGATCTCTCTCTAGCACGAGAGGGAGAATGAATTCTATAGCAAACCCTCTTATTGGGGTGTCTGTCAGCCAAGGCTTGGAAAGTGAGGATTGGGACTTGACAATGTGGATGTCCCAGTGCCCATGGCCATCAGCTTTCTTCTGAGCGACTGAATGTCTTGCTCAAAAATTGTAATGGGAATAAACAGTGATCTCCAAGGTGTGCTCCAGCAGACAGCCTGGAAACTACTAATCTCTTCACTTAGAGGGAAGATAACCCACAAACTCCAAATGTGATTTTCAGATCAAGAGTTTTCTCTTTTTTACCCATTTTAATGGAAAAAAAAAAAAAAAAAAAAAAAAAAGAATCAGTATTACCATAGTTCTTGTAACTGTTTCTATTTTGATAAAAGTTGCAGAAAATACCATTTTAATTCTCTGAAATTTAGAATTTCATTTTGTTGTCCGCTTTTGAGTGCTTTTTTACTACTTAGCTGGCAAGCCACAATTAATGTCCATCTCTTACTGCATTCTCTGCTGCATTTCTGTGAGGCAGGGAAATGCTTTTTCCTTGTGCTGCCTGGGAGCTGACATGTGGAAGTTGCACAAGAGCTGATGAGGGACCAGGAGCTCAGGTCCCACTTTTGCAACTTCAAGGCTAATGCCATTATCATTAAGCCAATTTTATTTTCCTCGGAATAGCTTTTACTCCTTCTACTGTTCCTTTTCTTTTTGGAAACATTGAAAACAGGAATCTTTAAGCCCCCAAATTTATAATAATCTTCTCTCCTTTCCATTTCACATTTAGAAATTTCCTCCAAGATTATGCTGCTTGAGGTACAACAAATACACTGTCCTGGATTAATTATTTTCATTGTCCACTCAGATTTGAAGAGTTGGATTAATACTGGTAATCAGACTAACTTGCTGTACACTTCAAATTTGGAAAAATGTTTAATTCTTGTTTGCAGGTTTTCTGGTGATGGCTCTCAAACAAACTGCTGAAGGTTTGAATGCCCTGTTCACCTTTACATTGTTGCTTTACAAAAACCACCTTTCAGGTGGCATGCCTTGTCCTGCAACCCTGAAACTCACTTCAAAGGAGTTAGACAGTAAGGGAGGAGTACAGGCTTCTGCCCCTCTTACCAGGGTTTAAACCAGCTAAGAGAACCAAGGAACAAAAGTGATTTTTCAGTTAAAAAAATTAATAATAATTTATTGTTTATACACATAATTTCAGATTCTGAATAAATAATCTCACTGCATAATTTTTTTCATTCTATATTAGAATAGTATACGCTGGAAGAACAAGCAAAGAGACAGGAGAGCACAGAATCACAACGGGGGAAGAAAAAGCCCATGGTGGTTTCAAGCAATCCTCTTGCCAATAGCAGTCTATTGCTTAGTCCATATTATATCTGGCTTATTTTTAAATGGTTCAGTTGATGGTGTTCCTGCCACTTCCCTGGGGAAAGTATTTCATTCCCACTACTAGGCAACATTTCCAGAGATTTATAGTAAGTTTTCCTCTGCTTGGCTACCTTTCATTACCCCTCCTTACAGCAGTAAGACAGTCCACCCATGGCAAGTCCTTTCCTTCCAGATTTCCCTCCTCTCTCCGTGACTGCCAGGAGTGCTGTGTGAGCTCCGGGGTTTCCTCTCTTGCTCCCAGGTCCCCGTTGTGCCACGTTTATTCACTCGGTGTCACATTTTTCACGTGTGACTTGCAAGGGAGGGCAGCTACTCCAGCAAATCACCGCTGTTCAGCAGCAAAAGCTGAAGCCCTTACGTAGGCTGCACACATGTAATTCTTTTTATCTGTTTTCATAATTTAAACTACTCACCTTTTTTTTAAATTTTTTATTTTTTAAATTCCTTCTAGTTTGTTGACATCTGTCTCGTTCTCACATGTCCCAGACAGAACAGTGTGTGAGTGCAGCTTTGCCACAGCTGTTTTATAAAGGAACTGTCAGCTTGGTGAAGGGACCTGAGGCTTCCCAGCATGTAGTCTCACTCCACAGTAGCTTTAAGAGCTGCTCTGAAAGCTTATACCTGATTATCCTGGTCTTTTGAGTCATTTGGGGCTTCTAGATCATGTCTCACTATTATTTTGAACACCAAATCCACGAATCCAGCAGGGGCACATCTGAAGTTTGCAGGCCCCCTGTTAAAAATATTAATCACTCCAAAATTCTGATTTTCTTTCACTGTTCTTTCCAGAAGTGTTCTTGACTGCGTGTCAATAAAGGTATTTGTATATAACTCTGTGTGTGTGTGAGGGGGTTGGTATGATCATGGTCTTACAAAATCCTGGCTTTGTTGTTTTCTAGGTATTTGGTGCTAGAACACGTGTCAGGTGGGGAGCTCTTCGACTATCTCGTAAAAAAGGGAAGATTGACACCAAAAGAAGCCAGGAAGTTCTTCCGACAAATCATCTCTGCTTTAGACTTCTGCCATAGTCACTCAATATGGTGAGTACAGCCAGTGCCAACGGGAGTGACCTGTTACATAAAAACACAGAACAAGAGGTTCTTGTTTCTTGATACTTTTATTTACTATTAAGTAACTGATGTTGTAGAGCTCTAAAAGCACTGTGTAAAGTGCTGGTGTATTCTTAAATTCTTGAGCATGTGTGAGACAGTGCACCAGTCACAGACAGACTTTTCTTGGAGAAGATTGTTGGTCATTTCTCACTGGAGGAGGATTCATTCACAGGGAATGCTTTAACCAGGAAAAACAAAACCACCAAGGAAAAGCAGTTTCATTTGCATCATTCTTGGGGCACTTGCTAATAACTGAGAATTGCATACACTGTATCAAAATAGAAAAGAAGGCTCCAGGGAGACCTTCTAGTGGCCTTCTAATACCTGAAGGGGCTACAAGAAAGCTGGGGAGGGACTTTTTACAAAGGCAGGTAGTGACAGAACAAGGGGAAGTGGGTTTAAGCTGAAAGAGGGGAGGTTTAGATGAGATATTAGGAAGAAATTCTTTGCTGTGAGGGTGGTCAGACACTGGAACAGGTTGGCCAGAGAAGCTGTGGCTGCTCCTCCCTGGAAGTGTTGAAGGCCAGGTTGGATGAGGCTTTGAGCAACCTGGTCTAGTGGAAGGTGTCCCTGCTGCTGGCAGGGGGGTTGGAACTGGATGAGCTTTAAGGTCCCTTCCAACCCAAACCATTCTATGATTCTATGATTCTATAATCCCTGAAGAAACTTGGGACAGTTATGAATACAGCAAAGTCATTTTGTGGCTTCCTTCAGTTTTTGGAAACCTGCTGGCTTTTGGCAATGTTCACGGAATCCCTCCTGGGCGTTTGAGTCAGTGTTGCCTTTAATTTCCTTTCCAGTAGGGAAGAATTTCCTTGATCTGACTGCTATTGATACTCACTAACTCCATCATATGATTTAACCATCAGATGTGGTTTAACCTCTGCATTCAGGTGGTGTTTTAAATAGGACCAGTTTCTCCTTCATCTTCAGCAAATTTAGGTAATTTACATTATCCTGAATCAAGTTGTTATAATCAACCTGAGCACAGTTTCTGTGGAGCTGCTGACCCCTCACTGCCTGCTTATTTCTCTGAAGTGCAGACTTGCTCTTCCAGCCCCCTCCCTCTACATCTCTGACTCATTTCAACAGGAAATATTAAGCTGAAAGATAAACTATTTCTAATAAATAGGGAAATAAGAGCCTTTCTTGAGGATGTATTAAGAAGGCTATACTGTTAGCAGAAGAGGCAGTTCAGAGGTGGTGGATCTGGGTGAGAAGGTCGTGAGGACAATGCCTACCTGGCACAGGCAGGGTTACAATAGTCAACCAAATTCCCAGAGGAGCCGAGAGCAGGTTGCCTGTCCTAACTGAGGATCTGAGTTTTCTCTGTTGACAAAGACCTCTGACAAGTTTTATTCTGTGAATTCCCCAATTTTTCCTCCCTGCTAATCAACTGGATTGAGTGATCACAACCTTCTTATAATCAGCATAATCCTTGATAGGTCGTACAGCTGTTATTTTTCACGTGCACTGGGCAGTAGAACTGCTGGTGGGTCACATACACACACGGTTTAACACTTAGAGACCCAATCCAAGAACACTCAAAAATATTTCAGTACAACTGAAGAGAAATGATTTACTCTTCCAAATAAATATTCCAGGGAAATATGGGACAGAAGTTTCACTGAAAGCATGCATATATACACATACAGACCAGTCCTTTGGGCTTGTGATGAATACCTCTTGGTGTGTCAGACTTTAATAAGCTGCAGACCGTGGTGAGGCTGTCAGACAGACGAGCACCTCTGCAGATTTAACAATATGTGGAATTTCCAAGGCAGAGTGATGTCTGTCTTGAGGAATCCATTTTCCTCTGTTAAACATATTGGACTGTGGGCAGTAGTCTTGTTTAGAAGTAAATCCCTTGTCTCCTTGCCAGCTCCCACTCGACTACCCTCTAGTGCTGAATAAGTTAGCAGTAAATCATAAGCTCTCCCTCCCTCCGGGTCACTCTGAGGCTTGTGTGGTCTGTGTTATATTAGACTCTGGGTTGCATTCTGGACAGTTATCATTAAATCCTTTTTGAAAACCAGAGCATGCATAAATCTATGTGTGTGCCTGTGTGTGAGTATCCACGTTAATGTGCTTTCCTAAGCAATGAAGCCTGACCTTGTCCTGTCGTGGGGCAGTGAAATGACAAATCATCTCATCAGCCAGGTTATCCAGTTATGACCACGTTGAAAAATGAAGGCTTCTGCTTTGGTTAATAACTAAATGTGGGTGCCTCTAACCTACTGGCAGAGTAGATTGATAGCCTGGTGTCCCCAGCCCTGTGTCATTGTCCCATCTTCTTCCTGTGCCTCCCAAAACACCATGAAATATCTGTGCCTTGCTTTCATAGCAGTCTGTAACCACATTCAGCTTTCGCTGCTCAAAATGGATTGATGCAGCAGGATTCCCGGATCAAAGGATCAGAAAGGATTCCCCAGTTCTTCTGTCAATAAAAGGCTTCTGCTGCTACTGTGGGGAGAGATCACCTGTGTCTGAGAGGTGTTTTCAAACAAACAGCTCAGACAAGGGAGCAGAATAGGCTTGGACCTTGGGTCTGGGTGTTGTTTTAAAGAAGGACGAGCTTTCTGTTCTTATGATTTTATTTGTTGGAGACAGTGAGGGAAGATCTGATGTACCTCACTCTGAGGCACAGTCACTTGTGGGGTTTTGTGGTACAGGCTGGCCATGGGGGAAAGCTCAGAGGTAACCTGCTGTAGGGTTCTCTAAGGACTTCTCTGTGTACGTGGCACTGTGCCGTGCCAGGGACCCCAGACAGCACCGTGCAGAGGTATGAGGTGGGATCCTGCAGCCAGTGTCTCTGTGTTACCTTGGTGCTTTGCCTGAGCTGGCAAGCAGAGCGGTTAGCTCAGTGATGCAGCATTATTGCTTCTGCTCCCAGCTTTTCCTCTGTGCTGGCTCCGAGGGCTCTGCACCGCGCTGCAGTGCCCGGAACGGACGCGCTCAGCAGTGCTGCAAGAAATGGCAGAGGAACCTGGGGCTCCTTGGGCATCACTGTAGAACCATCCTCACCTAGGAGGTTTTCTTTGGATGTAACGGATGTTTTTTGTCCTAAGCTGGGTGTCTGCTCTCCTATATTCACGGCCTCAGCTGGGTGCCCCAAATCTATAGTCCCTTTTGACTGTCCATGGGTCAGCTCTCAGCTCATTCAGTGCCGGCTGTATGTACTGTCAGAAACAATGTAGGAGCAGGTATGGGGGTAGGTCACAAATCCTTGCTTTCCTGAGGAAGAGGGAAGCATTATCTGGAGCGAGGGAATGCGGCAGCGGGGACGGAGGGTGGGAGCTGGCGGGTGCCTCATTGGCTGCGTGTGACATCACCGGCAAGAGCTGGGATTGGCAGCATGCGGGTTTGCTGTGTGTTGGGTTTGTGCTTTTATCAAGCTCATATTTGGTGCCTGTATCTCACAAGCTGACAAATAAAAATATGATTACAGAAAATGCCCCGTGGCAAACCTTATTATGGCTTCAGAGATAACAGATAATGCCAATTACTGCGCAGGGCAGTGGTGACATTGAGAGGAAATCCCCTGCGGTAATGAGCAGCAAGATGATTATTTCATTTTATTTTTATTTTTATTTTGGTTGGGTTTCATTTTGGGTTTTTATTTTTTCCTGAGCATGCACAAGAGGGGGTGAAGGCAGGTTCTTTATGAATATTGATAAATGACAATTATTAGGGCCCTTTCTCCTCTCATTGCCTGGGGCTGTGCCTGCTTGAGTACGCACAAGGCTCTTGCTGAAGTGTGTCTGTGTGTGCATGCGTAAGCACGGGGGTGTGTGACTTAGAGGACTGAGGCAGTGAATAAGAGCTTTGTTTGACTTTGCCTTGTGTTCTTCCCATCAGTGCGGGGCGGGGGGGGGAGGTAAAGGCTCCTTATAAAATAACACTTCAAGATTTCCCAGCGGTAGTGCCAAAATCTCTGGTGTATTCCTGCAGGCAGGAGCTGCAGAGCAGTGTCAGTAAGGAAGAAAGATTTTAGGGAGAAATCTGGGGTGTCTTGGAGAAATGGAGAAAGCTGAAGAGTGCCAGGTGCCATGTTCTGTCAGATAGTGCCACCCTCCTGGTGACTCCTGCTCTGCCTGGCTTCATTTATAAGGGGCATGCAATAGTGTTCTGCAGGGATGGGCTGTCAGCAGCTGGACAGTTGGAATAATGACTCCAAATGTGAGGAATTTAATGAGGTTGGTTTCTGGTTGGGTTTGGTTTGGGTTTTTTTTTTCCTGGTCCTTGAGTCTTTAGTTTTTCAAGTTTTCTTTCAGACCATCAGAAGGGAGGAAGGTACCTTTTTCCTCTGTTGAGAGCTGAGATTCACCAGTCATTGCCTGGATCCAGGAGTTTCCCATCTGTGTTTGAAACTCACTCTAAAACAGTGAGGAGTTTTCAAATTTCCCTTATACAAGGAACCGGAGAAAACCCATCAAGTATAGCAGCTGCAATGCCAAAGGCAAAGTTACCAGCTCAGCTAAAGTCAGAGGACAGTATATTTTTCTAAGTTTACTTCTTTATATAAGCCACTGGAAACTCAAAAATTGTGTAGTCTTATTGTAAGCCTGAGCAGGTAACATTACCTCACAGCAGTGGTGATCAAACCTGACAGTCTGTCCTGGCTTTTAAAGACATAGATATATGTTTTGAGGCAAGGTTGGTAGGGAAGAGCAGTAGATTTTAATAGATCAATGGAAATAATTGTTAAAAAGCAAGCAAGGTTTTATGCATACAAACCCTTCTCCGGGTCTCCTCATATGTTTATAGATGTTGTCCTTTTTCCTAGCTTGACTATATTTTTTCTGTAGAATTCTGTATAAACTTAACTAAATTTGAGCATAGCAACCATGGCTCTAAACAAAGATTCTTCTGTAGGTAGATGGAAGTTACGCATTCGCATCTGATTTGCAGAAGCAGGAGGAAATAAGATGAAAGGCTTTTTCTGCTCAAGAAAATTAAAAATACCACTTCTCATACTATTAATTATTGCTGATAAATTATTTGCATCACATCAGGCACTTTTAAGAGGCATACTGCAGAACAATTACTCTGTGATCTAGCCCTTCTGGGAGTTTGGGGTCAGTAAGAAAAGCATTTGCAAAGTAGCCAACAATTTGATTAGTACAAATGACCTGCAACTCCTCCAATTAGGAGGCTTCTTGGGTTAGAAATCTGTGACCTACAATGAGTTGTCATAGAAACTGATATAAACGTTTCAGCTCAAAAATCACTTTGAAATAATGAGTTAGTTCATCATCTCATACCAGGTGACACAACTCCTTTGAATCCAAGATCTGGAGTCTGTCACTAAACCAAAAATCTTCTGCGAGCCCTGGGTGACAGGGAGAGGGTGTTTTACTTCTCTTTTTTTGTATATGCTGCACCTGCCTGCAGTACAGATACGGGGATATTCCCAGAACAGGAGCGCGGACTGGGAAGGCAACGGAGGCAGCTAGAGGAGTGTCTGAATACAGCACTGGGAGCAACCAGAAAGCCAGTGTGGGCAGAGTGTAAGTGGGAAGCTGGAACACGTTAATGCATACATGTGCCTTCGGTTTTCTACACATCACCTCCAACAACTGTGCCCGTTTCCATGGGACAATTTTTTCAGGGCTCTCTGTATCTGTCTTGTGCTGCAAGGGAATTATTGTGAAGCCTTTGTTGTAATCTGTAAAAGAAGGGCGTTGTGGAGAGTCTGACAGTGTGTGCTTCCCCTCTCATGGCTTATTTAATGGTTCCCTTTGACTCACGTGCTCTTGCTTCAAAACCCTGCTGTGTGCAGGCTCCTGGAGCTAACTTCTTGCTGAGCTGTCTTGGTTGAGGAGCTCTGGGTCCTCTGTGGCCACCCTGGATCAGCGTTGCACTGACTTCTGCAGTGCTGCGTTTCTCTTTCATCCTGTTTCTCAGCATATGCAGGGCTCAATAGGAGAGTTTACTGTGTTTGTCACTAACGAAGCTGCTTTCTTCTCTTCTGATTTTCCAGCCATGTGATAAAGCCCCTACAGCTTTAGAGCCTTTAGAACAATGAAAGGGTAACGAGTCCTCTGTTCACCTGCAGAGAGAGGAGTTGATGCGGTCATATAAGACATGGAGAGGCAGAGAGATCAGCTGGAATGGGACCAAATTAAATGCATTTACTCTGCAATGTTCCAAGTAATTAATGCCAAGTAATTACCACATACAGTGGGATTTTTGTTTTGTTTTGTTTTGTTTCATTTTGGCACCAGAGAATTCTCTCCAAATATGAATGCATGAGGCTAGCCGGGCTGCTGGGCTCTTAGGTAAATTATAACAAGCCTTCCCTATTCCCATATGTTCCTCTCCCTTCCTTCTGGCATTTGAAAAGCTGGCGATACAAAGATGGGAAATGCAAATGCAGAGAGGAAGTTTCATCCCCAGTGGCAGGGATGCTGGTTCTGCCACTCTGGTGCAGACTCCTGGCCTGACTTCTGTCCCCAGGATGCTGCCTCAGCAAATTCAAAGTGGTCCAAAGATAGATAGCAGAGAAATGTTCCAGCTAGAAGAACATTTTCATTTCCAGGGAGATCTTATAGCAGCCTTCCAATACCTGAAGGGGCTACAAGAAAGCTGGGGAAGGACTTTTCATAAGGGCAGTTAATGACAAAACAAGGGGAAATGGGTTTAAGCTGAAAGAGGGGAGGTTTAGATTAGATATTAGGAAGAAGTTCTTCACTGTGAGGGTGGTGAGACACTGGAACAGGTTGCTCAAGGAAGTTGTGGATGCCCCCTCCCTGGAAGTGTTCTCGGCCAGGTTGGATGAGGCTTTGAGCAACCTGGTCTAGTGGAAGGGGTCCCTGCTGCTGGCAGGGGGGGTGGAACTGGATGAGCTTTAAGGTCCCTTCCAATCCAAACCATTCTATGATTCTATGACTCTATGATTCATTGGGGCATAAAATTCTCCTGTGGTTGAATGTGCAAGCAGTGCCTGATCCCACTGGCACCCTGATCTCTGAGAGGAGCCCTGCCACAATGCAAAAACAACAGTCAGGCTGCCATGAAATGCCTGTGCTGCCCATCCATACTGGGCTTACTGGGCATGGAGAAGGGTCAGGGAGATGCAGAACTGCCGTATGACGGTTCTTGTATTTTAGGGCCCAGTCAGCAATCAGTGGAACGATTCTTGCCAGAGCCCACAGTCTCCTCTCTGCTCAGTGGGCTATCGTGAAGAGCTGATCATTTTTCTTGCTTTTATTTTGATGAGTGTGTGGAGAGGGGACAAAAAAAAAAGCTTTAAGGTCTGTTGCCACTCCAGATTTCCTTTCACACATACTATCCCAGTCCCATCACTCCCCAGGTCCCAACTTAAGGCTTTCAAAGTGCTCGCAGGGAGGTGGGTCAGGACTCTACAGCCCATGTAGGCTGGTCTTTCATGGAAAGGCATTGCACAGCACAGTGTGGTGGAGCTGACTCCACGTTTGGAATGTGGATGGTGGATCCTCTCTTTTCCCCTCTCTCTTGCAGTGGTTCTCCAAAAAGAACCTGAATATATTTACCACTTTATAGAAACCTCCTTTTCACACTTGATCTTCCCTAAAAACCCAGGCTTAAAACTGTGCTGTGGGTCCCAGCTGATGGGAAGCCAGGATGAAATGGAGAGAAGGAGACTCCTTTCCACCTGTGCTCATTTTCAGAGGTTTTGTCCCTTCCTTTCCACCACCTCACAGTGGTCTGGGAGTGGGGCTGGTTCGAGGGTCACGTATGTTCTGCTCCAGCCATGGCCTGTGGCAGGTCTGCTAAAGCTGGTCGCTTGGAGGCATGGAAAGGGAGCATTTTTGCGTTTCCTTTAGTTGCACCATTTTCCTGAAATAACATGAGATGTTTTCTACTGAGAAAAGTTTATGGACCTCCTATACTTAGGTCTTGCTGTGCCTTGAACATTCCTTCAAATTTTCTTCTCTAAAACAATACACAATTTTAGAATAAGCAAAGAATTTCAGTTTTTAGGTGCAAAAGGCACGTGGCAGCAGTATGCCTGCTCGAGATGGAACACGTATGAATGGTACCAGCCAATGCACAAAGTGCAACAAGCACAGGCAGCAGCACCCTCAGCTTCTACACCATGTATCTGTTCAGCAGCGTCACCAAGACTGAAAAACAACCAGAGCTGCTGAAAAACCATACACAGTAGAAGGACATGCATTCAACTTGAGCTGTGGGGAGGTTTCTTGTTTCATAGCATCACACAAGCACTTGCTCACTTTATAGGGAGCTGTAACTTGCCACTGAGCTCTAGTCCTCAAGCAGGAGAACTTCAGTGCGTCTCTCCAGTTGGATGAGGTCTTCCCAGCACCCTGTTAATGAAACCAGTTAGTTGTAAGATGAGAACTGTCCAGGATGTCTGCTGGAGGAAGGATTAAATCACACACGACTGTCTCATTAGTGTCCAGCTTTCCCAGCTTGCCTTAGAACTGTGGGCTCTTCACTCCATTCCACTGCTGGGGCTGGAGCATGTTCATCTTTGGCAGATGTTGATGATCTTGCCTTTGTCCAGGACTGCTGTCCTTGATGATGGCATTCAGGGGTTCGTTTCATGGTCATTAACTGGTCCTTCACTGCCTCTGGAATGTCTCCTTGTCACTCATCTCTGGCTTTTTTGTCAAGCAGGTGTGACTATCTTCATAGTTATTATATGGCTAGTAAGTCTTCTGTCTCCAGTTATCTCAAAACTTAGATTTCTATGAGAAGGATAGATTTGATAAAGCACCTTTTTCTTTGTCAGATGGAAATACACACAAGTCTGAATCATCTTGTTCCATTATCTCCCGTGGTTAACAAGGCCACTTTAACAGGTAGCGTTCAGCATGTTCGTACAAGATGGGAGACCAGATTTTATGCTGGGGGAAGGAATCACAGGACTCAGTGATGAGGTAAATGACTAGTACCTGCTCTGAACCTGTGCTGTTTGGCTGGAAGTCTCCTCTAGAAATACCTGTGCTCTGGTTTTGCATAGAACTGGCCTGTGTTATTTATGAGTTGTCTCAAACTGATCATTCCAGACTTCTCTTCAGATCAGAGGAGATCATTTCCAGGACATTCTCATGTCTTGTGTTTCTCTGAGGCTGTCCATTCCAGTGCTGTAGAGGTAGAATTACACTTGTGTGCATGAGGAGTGCTAGAGGAATGTCTGAAAAAGTGAAGAGGTGATGGCATGAAGATAAGGCTGCCTTCCACTATGGGTGACACTGGACTGGACTATCCTAACGCTGGTTCTTTTGCTGGGTTCAGGTTCTGGTCGGGTTAACTGGTTTTGTTAAAGCATTGTTACAAATTCCTGTGGCCATTTCCCACAGGTTTGTGTTCTGACTGAGCACCAAAGCTGGCTGTTCTGCCTGCAAGGTCTGAGTGCTTGTGTTTGCACCTTTTATTAGCAAGCTATCAAAGACTCAATTTTGCCTACTCATAAGCAAAAACAAGAAAAGAGCTTCTGCTTTATTCTGCCTAAAGTGCTTCTCTCATCTCTGTGACTGTTCAAGATATGCAAATGAAAAGAAAAAAAAAAAAAAAAGCAAAGTCATCACAAATTTTGTGCAAGATTTTTGTCTTTGGATATAAAATCAAGTAAGTATCATAGCTGTACAAAAGTGCTTGAAGCAAGCATGGGTGCACAGTGGTGTTGGCTGTGGGTAATGGAAATTAATAAATCAAGCAATATATGATACCTTTGATTTAAAGCAGGAGTTGCCATCCAGAAGATTGTGGCTCTTCCCAGGTTGCCAAATAATAAGAGAATGGAGCTTTGATGGAAGAGAGGGAATCCTTTCTCTGCCTTCCCACTGCTGGCACCCTCAGTTATGAGCAGTGCTGGGTTGAAGGGATTTCTCCATCAGATCTAATTACCCAAAACTATTTCAAAGCCATACACCCATGGCTCTTACTAGGGGCTTTTTGCAGTAGTGTTTACACCAAGAGTGGGTTTTTTCTCTAGGTATCACGTATTTTATTTCCTGTTGTTCACAGAATATGTTGGTGGTGCTGCCTCCTCCCTTAAGGAGCTGGTGTATGATGGAGTATATCAGCCCCAAATCCAAGCTGAAATTCTCCTCCTCCCTATTTCCCTCAATCTCTCTCTCAGATTGTGTTGGTATCACTGGAAGCTGAAGATCTTAATTCCCTATCAGGGCACTGCAAGCTCAAGCCTTGTGTTCATCAAGAGTAGGCATCTGGGATACGATCTGGAGTATTACAAAGATTGGATCTTGGATATGTGTGTTCTCCTGCCTGGGACAGGAAAAAAAATGAAATCAATTAAAATATAATAGATTGGGTGCTATGCAGGATAAAGAACAAGTTTTGCAGTGGGAAAGCTGTCATGGATAATTTAACTGACATTTTGATCCTCTCTTTACAGCCACAGGGACTTAAAACCAGAAAACCTACTGCTGGATGAAAAGAACAACATCCGGATAGCAGACTTTGGGATGGCATCGCTGCAGGTTGGGGACAGCTTGTTAGAAACCAGTTGTGGGTGAGTGTCTCAGAATAAGTTGCAAAAATCAGTGATAGATTCCAGACACAAAAGTTGTCTGTAGTAAGTCTGTAGTAATAAAGACCTGCCGACTTACACCATGCATTATTTCCCAGAAAGATAATAAATGGATATGATGCATGTAGTGTCCAAGATAGCTAAAAGAAGGGGTTTTATGTGCTTTACAGTGAAAAGCAGGGTGTAGGTGTCACATCTGGATATAAAAATCAAGGCTTTCAGGTTTAGATTCATCTGCATATGCTGGTGTGTGTTTGCTTTCATTGCCTGGATTGTTTTGGGGATCTGAAAGCAGCAGTGTTGCCTGTTTTAAGAAGAGGATTTAGAAATATTAGAGGGTGAAAAAAATTTAATGTAAGGGATCTGAAATGGAATTTGCATGTCCTGATCAGGCTGCCTGCTTGCAGCTCTTCCCGTTCATGCTCCACACTGCTTCCTTTGGCTCATGTGCAGGTTTGACAGGGAGGAGCAGGATCCTTCGCAATGAAAAGTGGGGTGTGAGTGCAGAGACAAAGGAAACTGCTTGCAGGAATATTGCAGGGGCAATCTAAAAACCTTCCCATGGCAATTCCATTGCCAGCAAGAGCTTTCTAGGAATTTCCAAGTGAGCCAGCAATAAGCCCAACAACTGAGCAAAGCCCAGGTGCCTGGCCAGGGACAGGATGTGCTCACAGGGGACGATGCTCTCTCATCACCATCGCCTTTAGGGGCACCACTGGACCATGCCCCCCCTGACCCCCACAGCTATTGAGGTGCTGGAGCGTGTCCAGAGAAGGGCAATGGAGCTGGGGAAGGGTCTGGAGCACAAGTGTGCTGTGTTCCTGGCTGAGGAAACTGGGGTTGTTGAGCCTGGAGAAAAGGAGGCTGAGGGGAGACCTTCTGACTCTGTCCAAGTCCCTGTAAGGAGGGTGGAGAGAGGTGGATGTTGGTCTCTTCTTCCAATAACAAATTACAGGACAAGACAAAATGGATTCAGGTTCCACCAGGGGAGGTTTAGGTTGGATATTAGGAAAAATTTCTTCACAGAAAGTGTTGTCAAGCATTGGAACAGGCTGCCCAGGGAGGTGGTGGAGTCACCTTCCCTGGAGGTGTTTAAAAGCCATGTAGATGTGGTGCTCAGGGACATGGTTTAGTGGTGAACTTGACAGTGTTGAGTTTATGGTTGGACTCAATGATCGGTCTTTTCCAACCGAAATGATTCTGTGATTCTATGGCTTGGTGCTGTGTGGACTGTGCACAATAACTGCAACTGTGACTGCTCCTTGCAGTGAGCTGTGGCCAGGGCAGCAGCTGCATGGAGCTCCTGCATCTGGCACCGCTGCGCCGGCTTTTGGCTGTGTCTGAAGCTGTGATAACAGCGAGCTCAGCAACTGCAGACAGTACCAGCAGATTTCCACTTCCTCCAGTACAAACCTACTCTTCCTGGCCTTTGGTGGTGTGAAGCTGATGACTCCAGCCCAAGCCCATCCTCAGCTGGTTGGAGTCCGTGGTTTTCAGTCTGTGCTCTCAGCCAAGGCGATTCAGTGTAGGCATGGAGCCATCCTGATCTCCTGTACAGCCCAGCCACTGCCTCTCAGTCCTGAGCTGTATGACTTTGCTTTTCAAGTCATGAATAATGGATAGCAAAGTTCTTTGAAGTTCATGATATGATCGAATGCTAGTTGATGAGTACACTGAGACCCACCCATTCCTTCCTGTCTGTGTCAAGTCAAGATTTGACCTCCTAAAAGCGCAGATGAAAAGCAGGGAGCTATGAGTCTGCACATCTGTTGCTTGCAGCTGCTTTCAAACCTCCTCTCAGATTAGGGAATGAAGTCCTCCCTGCAGTGACCACAAAGCCTCTATACTCTTTAGATAACATTTTCCCCCTTTCTTCCGTGGAAAAAAAACCCAAGAGGAAGTATAAAAACCAACCCATTGCCCTGTAGGGTTTTTCAAACTCCTCAGGAACCTCTCGGTAGAGTTCCTGTTCTTGTTAGCACCAGGATCTATCATCCAGGTCTAGAGTGTCAAAGGGAGACTTCTTTTCCAGGAGCTGTGCTGGAATTCAAGGCTCCATGCTTCAAGCAGAGCCAGTCCCCACCTTACAGCCTTAAAACGTGCTAATAAAGAAATCAATGGAACGGAAGAGACGTGCCTGTAATAAACAGAACCCAGCAGCAACGCTCTGATCTCCTGCCTTGCAGATGCATTTTAAGTGTGGTGCCAATCACTAGGACTCCGTGTGAGCTATTACACCACTTCATTAATTCTCCTGGCATGGAGCCCAGCATGGCTGATGCTGGTGTCTTGTGATCTCTCTGGTGTAGAGGGTGAAGGGAGGAAGGAAGGAAGGAAGGATGGAATATCCAGCAATATGCCATGCTGTTCACAAAGAAAGGCAATCCAGTTATGACACCCTTTCCCTTGGAGCACACACACTAACCAACCTCAGAGCTTTTCAAGGCAACAGTTGTACCTGCCCTTGTAGTTGGTACTTTCAGCCAGCATGAAAAGGAACAAACCAGAGTGAATCGTGGCTGAGATACTCAGCTTTAATGAGGTGCTCCTCTGTGCACCCAGAAGTTAATTTCCAGAATGGTTTTATCTCTGCTGTGGAGGGGATGAAACTGTGACATTTCCATTCACAGTCATGCAAGGAGTCTCCAGGTATTTCTGTCCATCAGAGTGGGAGGATCAGATGGGGTTGAGCTGTGTGATGCACCTGACTTTGTCAGTAGAGCAAAGCAGTGAGAGTGCAGTCAAAAATTCTTTGCTGTCACAAGCAAACTGCTAAGTTTAGTCCAGAATTTGGGTAAGGCTTTAGATGACCAGAGACCCCTGACTGGCCTCATGAAGATAATCATGGAGCCTGAAGTGTGCTGTGCTGCCTACCTCAGGGTCAGTGTTTTCTGGGAGCTGCTCCTCAGATGTGCACGGTTTTCTGCAGCACTGATGGCTACCCGGAGAAAACCAGAAAAGTTCAATCCAGTTGTGTTTGTGTTGGAGAAGGAGGTAAGGATGGACTTGGTGTCTCATTGACAAAATTTGTCACTGGCAGACTGCACATTGGGTCTTGGTGGTAACGAATCCCCGTTACTGGAAATGTCTATTGTGCAAATCCTGCATAGACACCGCACAGAGGAATACGCCGTAGAACCTTGAGGAGGGTGTGTAGGGTTTGCAGGAATAATTCTGCTTGCCTGCAAGGCAGACTCATGGAGAGATGGTCCTTGAAATGACCAAGAAACACAGTGAATCTCTGCATTCCTCCAGGAGCAGGGGAGCTCTGTGAGCAAACAGCAGACAAGGAAGGAAGCAGAAGATGTGGTAGGAAGCTGCTTCTATTATTTTAGACATCTTTGGCTCTTCCTCCTCTTCACCTATCCTGGCAGTGACCTGCAAAGACGAGTGTCTCTTTCCACAGCAGTTCTTCCCAGCCTGCTGCCTCACAGTGTTTCAGGATGGTAGATACTGTCCCAATCCATCCTGAATTGTCACTAGGCAAGAAGAGTGAGCACCTTATGGTTAAACCTCAGGGCTGGGGCCCAGGCGATCTGAGCTTGATTTCTCTCTCTGCTGAAGGCATTCAGGGTGGTCTTGGACAAGATGTATTACCTCTCTCTGCTTCAGTTCTCCATCTTAACAAGCCATTGCAGTGCCCAAGTTGCTCTGAACATAAATTGCAGTCATTTCTATAGGAGTCTTGGAAAAGTAGGAAGGGTTGGGGCATTCCCTGGACATTGTTCCCTTTTCTTGAGCTAAGAGAGCTTACAGCTAAAATGAAGGATTGAAAGAGGATACTGTTGAGTGACAATTCTTGGGAGCTTGTAAAGATCCTTCCTAATTCCCCATTGCTCCTTACAGAAACTTGGCAGAGTAAATTTTGCCATCTCCACCACTTTCCATTTAACTTATCTCAGCCTCGAGTCCTGCTGGATGGGGATTGCTGCAAGCTGCCAGGTGACTGAGAATCCACAGTAGAGCTGGGCTCTGCTGCCTGACTCCAAATCTCTCTATCCCACCCGAGAACTAGGACAGGACTGACGTGTAAACGTAGCTGGCTCCAGCACCAGACCCGATCTGTGCAGAGGCAGTCGATACGAGACTGACACCACTGCTGATAGCCCCACAATTAACTGGCTATATGCAACAGTTCCCACACATTGGTGTCTCCATAGGGAACCCCTGGCCTGATCCAGGAAGCTGTGTGCACAGGGAAAGAACGATACTTGTTATGATTTTATTGAGAGTGAGAAGAAAACCTTCCATAATGGAGGAAAACAGCAACTTCCAACCCTAGCACAGTCAATTCCTCTGCTCTCAGCTCTCCCTAGCATTTCCTAACACTTTGCAGACCCACAGATTGCCTGGATCTGTCAAAAAACCCCCCAAAAACCCAACCCCCCCCCCCCCCCATATTCTCATTAGGACTAATTACTGTCTCTTTTTGAGCTCAAGGTATTTATAACACTGTGTTTTTGTAGGCAGAGATCATCTCGCTCCCGATTCCCCTACATCTCTATGTGGTGTGTCAGCACACCTGTGATGAGCAGGTAGTTCAGCAGAACCACGTTCAGTTGCCACACACCTCAGTGTCCCAGCACCATTTCTGATTTTAATCAAGACAAATGATACAAGACAAGACGTGATGCTGCATAATATTCTTTCCTCTTTATAATGAATGTGTGCATGTTGTCTGAAACATGCAACTGGCCTAATCCAGTTACTCTTGGGGTTGCAAATTCAGGCTCTTAACTTTGGAAATGCCAGAATTAGTACTTTTTACCCCATCTCATCAAAACCTTCCATTCCCAGCACTGCATTCCCATCTCCTTCCCTGATTTGCCCTCTGATCTTGCCAACTTCTCCCACTCATTTCTGCTCCATACTTGTCCCCACATCCCAGATGATTTTCTCTTTTCCACGAGGCTCCAGCTCTGGTTTCCCCTACCTGGTTGTCCCAGTGAGTTGCTGTCAGTCCTAGATCTGTTTCCCATTGGTTTTGCACTCACTTTGTTTTAAAATTTGATACTTTGCGATAACCCCAGCCACAGCAGCTCATAATATCAGTTTCAGGTAGAAAAATTGTTCTGTGAAGTGTTAACAGTGCAGGTGGAATTTCAACCCTGATGCTCTAGAGAGTTTCTACTAGTAAATGCAAACTGCAGTTTTCTAGTGTCAATTTGAGTAAATTTTTTCTAGAGAACACAAACAAATATTCAAGTTTCCCCTTTGCAGTTGAGGATACTATAAATTTTCCTATTTTATAGGAAAAAACATTTAATTTAGTGGAAATGTTTTGGCCCAAACACAACATGCATGCACACATAAACGTGAAACCAGTCTGAGGCAGATGAAAAGTGAGGAAAATTGTTGTTGTTAAATTGATGGTAAGTCATAAGCAACTTAAAATGAGGATTATGAAGGGAACTACCAAACAACCTTGTTAATAACCATTAATACATCCCAAGGTGTGTTAAAAGAGCTTCAAGTCTGCAAAACCAAGCATTGAGAATTTAAGGTGTGCTGTTCTTCAGGTTGCTAGTATAATATTAATTTAGGCCGTGCACATTAGGATATGGCCATTAATTACGAGCTAGTACAGGTTTTTTTCCAACAAATCTTTGCCTCATTTGGTGTTTGAATGGTGTGGTTTTTTGAATAAACAGCTATTTAATGTTTGCTTTTTCCTCATCATTCATTTTATGGAGCCATTCATAATTTCTGCTCACTGCATTCAAGCCTTTCTGTGGATGCTAGGTAGGATTTTCATCATACTTTCTTAGGTTTGCAAATATTAATTACACTGTTTTCATATTACCTCTGCCACATTGATCTGGTTAGCTCCATTTATATGAGGACACATGATTCTGCAAGATGAACCTCAACCAGTCTTGAGTGTGCAGTTGGATCCTCTGGAGCCTCATATCTCAGAATACTCAGTGCTTGAGAACAGTCCTTTCCTTGGAGAGCAGAGTGCCGACCGACTCAGCTCCATATGGTTATAGATACTGGAAATCAAACTTTGGATGTGTCACACTGTGTGGTGGTTTCAGCCACAGCTCAGACCACACGGTCCTTCACTCACTCCCCTCCCACCCAGTGAGATGGGGAGAGAAAGTCAACAAAAGGGCTGTGGGTTGGGATGGGGACAGGGAGGGCTCACTCACCAGTGATGGGCACGGGCAAAACAGACTCCACTTGGGGAAGAAAAATCCATTTAATTCGTTCCCAATCAATCAGAGTAGGACAGTGAGACACAACAACCACATCTGACAACATCTTCCCCCACCCCTCCCTTCTTCCTGGGCTCCACTTTGCTCCCCATTTCTCTCCCTTCTCCCAGAGCAGCACAGAGGACAGGGAATGGGGGTTCAGTCAGTTCATCTCTGCTGCTCTTCCCAGCATGAGATCCCTCCCGTGGGGTAAAAGAGTCCAGGAACAAAGTGTTCCAACGTGGGCTTCCCATGGAGTCACGGACCTCTTCAGGCACAGGTCCTGGCTCCAGCATGGGGACATCCACAGGCTGCAAACATGTCTCAGGTCCACCACACCTCTTCCCTCCAGCTCCAGGGTCTTCTTGCTCATCATGAGCGCTCAATGTAGTCAGCAACTGCCATCTGGCACAACATACTCCTCCAGCATGGAGTCCTCCATGGCCTACACGTGGGTATCTGCTCCACCACTGAACCTCCATGTCTTCCAAGGACCCTTATTTACCTCCCCTTCCTCTTCTCATTGCTGATCTTCATGCAGTCTTTATGCCCTTTTAATACAGGGGTCTGTTTCGTTTTTTAAAATAAGATCTCTTAAAGGTTCCAAGTCTTAATAATTTGAACTGATATCTTAATTAATAAACTGACTTGCAGATTCCCTAAAAATGTAATTGTGCTTGAGGAGTAAACAGCTGTAGATGGCTGAGGGCTAGATACGGAGTTCTCTCATACAAAGTTAAATGACTGAGTTGAAGCTTTAATGGCAAAACAGCTCTCAACCTTAACTAGAGCTACAACCTTAATTACAGCCATACCCACAGCTACTGCCTTCTCCACAGCCTTAACCACCCACTGCTACTGGGAGCATTTCTCCAGGCTCTCCCTGTCTTACTTCCCTGTGTGATCTGTGGCTGTTGCTTTTTCCACTCAGGATGTTGTAACCTATGTCCTTCTCCTGAAGAATTCCCTTTCTCTGTTTGCTACTCCTCTGGTGTTCCCCTTCTTCTCAGACCTTTGCTCCCCAGCATGGGGGGAAGTACAGGCCACCTTTTGCTGTCATGAGTAGCTTCTGTCTCTGAAAGCCAGCTTGGAGACAGTGATGAACAGGGCAGGAAGAAGGGACTCTAGCATCTGAGCAACAGCAAAACCAGCTAACCGTAGGACTTCAGTGCACCTGTGCAACCTTCTGTATCAAGGTAACTTCATCCATAAGAAAAACAGAGGGAAGGAGACTTCTTGTTCCTCCTTCTCTGCAGAAACTCTGTCTCCAGCTGTGAGGCCTAAGGAATGGCACTCAGAGAATCATAGAATCACAGAATGGTTTGGATTGGAAGGGACCTTCAAGCTCATCCAGTTCCAGCCCCCCTGCCATCAGCAGGGACACCTTCCACTAGACCAGGTTGCTCAAAGCCTCATCCATCCTGGCCTTGAACACTTCCAGGGAGGTTGCAAGCTTTTCTTATTCCCCAAATGGTACCATCTTAAGGCATGGGACCAAAGGACCCAGCATGGACACTCATCTTTGATGGGACCTGGGAACCCATCAGAGAGTAGTATCACACAGCTTTCCCTGATCCCTTTCTTGATCAACAAACTGCTCCTCTGGAAAAGCAGTTACTGTGTATTTCCAGATAAACCGTATGTGGGCAGTTGATTGGTGTGTGCACAGTGCAGGTCTCTCTTACCCACATAATGAGACCTGTAGGTCACAGGCACATCACATCTGCACTGAAGATATGGCCCTGGTTGTCTTGGATCTACTGGAGCTGTGCTGTATCTTGATGTGCACAGACCAAGAACTACTTTTCTACTTTCCCAGATGAAATTCAGGGTGGATACATCAGGGAATGTATCAGGCATTTCTTTCTGGATGCCTGTCTTACCTGTCCAGTGCTGTTCTGCATTTCACCATTGCTCTCTGGCTTATTTACTCTGGTTGAAATCCCATGTAAATGCTTTGCAAAGGTCTCCTAAGATCCTTCAGTTTCCTATGTCCTAGAGTTGTAGCTGTGAATGACCATTCAGAGAACCCTTCCTGCCCCGGGCAGACTAGCCTGGGCAGATCCACGTCACCCTTGAAATAAACACTGCCAACATCAGGGCTTTTTTTTTGCAGCAGTACCCGCAGGCAGCAGCAAGTGCTTCTTGATCTTGCTGAGTGATATACTTATTTGTTATCAAGGGCAGATTGTGGCTTTTGCTGCAGAGCGATGTAGCTGAACGATGAGGAGATGGCCTAGGGGAAGAGGCAGGGAACGTTGCTCTTGACACACGTCTATTGAATAATTAGTGATAAGAACCAAAGAAATATTCATGACTCCGTAGAAACATAAATAGATTTTTCATTAAATTTGAGTTTTCTCTTTAAAGCAGTTGAAGTTGCTCTGTGACTGGCATGATGGAAATGAGTTTTCCACGGATTCTAACTGGCTGGAGAAAACCTTTTAGATTATCCAAGATAACTAGCTAGTGTGTGCTGGCAAGAATTCAGAATGGCTATGCCAGAAACCTGCTCTGTGGGCAGTTGCAGTGCAGCTGTTGAGTGATCCAATCAATCCAACTTGTTTAAAGGATTTATTATAGCAGTTTCTCCACCCATTTTCCTAGATTTTAGCGGAATTTCAGTGGTGCCTTTTAAGACACCTAGCAGATTCCACTGCACTCCAGCTGACCTCGGGATGTAAATACCTTAAGTTCATTTGCTAGTGGGACACATAAATAGGTATGTACCTATCTTGGGTTCTTCACAACACTTACATTCTTCTTCTGAAGGATGTTAGCACAGGATGGTGTCAAGGTGGTTGCATTGCTCAGCATCCACAATTAAGACCTCTGAAATCTTTGGTGGTGTCATCAAATACAAATAAAAACTCAGCAGTGCTCTGTGAATTGGGATGCTGACTCTTTCAGTGCACCCCAGATGGCATGGCCACCTAAAAAGCATCGTGCCGATAGAATATACCATGTAGCATTTGGGAGGTCTAGCTGGAGTGTCTGGCTCAGCCATGGACACCACCTGTAGCAGCCTATTAACGTTCTTGGTGGCTCACCTTCTGCAGGAAAGGCAGCGGTAGCATCATACCTGACAGAAGCTGAAACACACGCAGGACTGAGAAACTCAGACACGCAAAGTGACAGGAGCTCAACAGATTGTGTCTGCGCTCATTTGTTACCCCTGATATGTTTCCCAATAAATCTAATGTGACTCAGTTATACAGAACATGTTAGAACTGATCTTTCTATTTTGAGGTGACTAAACCCAGTGAATGTCCATCATCTGATGTAATCCCTGTGCTCCTGCTGCTGCCATGGGTTTTTCCAAATTCCAGTTGCATTTCTCCCTTCCCCACAGCTCCCATCCTGCTCTCTTTCACTGCTGTAAGCCCCAGTGACAGCTGGCTGTGCTTGTCCAGTCCTGGATTCCAGTCCCAGTTCTGATGCTACTCCTTTATTCTGATTTGTGTCTAGCTTAAAGATGGCCTGTAAACTATGCACCATTTTTATGATAAGAAAAAAAGACACCACCACTAGTCAAACGTTCTCACAAGAATAATTTAACTTGTTTTCTAAAAGCTTGTAAAATCATGCATTAGTCCAGAGACATGATTGTTCAGTGGTTAAGGCTTTGGGGTGTTAAACAGAACAGGTGTAGAGTAGCTGTTGGGTCGCTATAGAGAAGCAAACTCGCAGGGAGCAATAGATGTTGGAGGGCTGGGAGCACGTACATAACATTAAACAACTCAGTGTCTCACTCTGGCCTCACTTTCTCTCCAGCAGTGACCAGCAATATGCTGCAAGACCCCAAATCAGCCCTCGCTTAGTCAAGAACCAACAGTTTTGTTACCGTTACTGGCTGCTTTAGTTATATTTTATATTTCATTATTGTTGCCATCATGCTCTTTGCTACTCTAAAAGCTTTTGCCCTCAAAGGTTTAAGCCTCGTACAAATCCCAGCAGATTCAGTCATTTGAACTCGTGTGAGATATGAATGCTGTGGTGGCATTGCTCTTGTTCCAGTCAGAAGAGTAGACTCATGGTGAGGTTCTGGGCACCTTTTTCAAACCGTGACCAGCTGTAGCTCTTACAGATGTTAAGTAACCTTGTCTGTGTCTCTGTGGCTGCCAGTGACAGAGCTGCCAAGAGCCCAGGTTGTCCGTCCTACCCATTAGGCACAAATCCATTCTTTTTGGTCTCCCAAGGGCCAACTCTGCCCAGCTCTCTGAGGGAAGACACTGGTTTTCATTATCTATTTTGACTCTCAAATTGAGGTTTATAAAACCCAGTCTAAATTAAGACTCTTGGGATCACTACTGGGCAGATAGACCTGGTTAGAATACCCGGGATAACCTCTTAGATGGGGAAGAAGAGGGGTATTAAATGTATTAAACTTCAGAATTCCACCTCTCCTAAAATTTGTGAGCAATCAACTGCGTTTCTCTCTCCTCATTTAAGCTTTGCTGTCAAGGCAGCTACAGTCCCAAGTGTACCCTGAGTTTATTATCATGGTCTGCCAAAAGCTGTGATACCAAATCAGGGCATTCCATGCCCATGGGATGGTATTTTGCCATAAGATAAGTGTAGTGTGTATGGAAATTCAATTAATGGGCTGTCTCACTGGGCATTAATGTAGCATCCTAGCACAAAGGTAACCTCCCTCTGCTTCTGTTTTGCTCATTACTTTTTGAGACAGGTATTGCCCAGCCATGATTGCATTTGTCACAAGAAACAAATGCACAAATGAAGACAGGCTCGGGGACTGCTGGGAGGTGTCAGTATAAACAATGGCGTGATTTGCACACAGGTCTCGGACAGTTTGCATCCCTTTTACTTGTCAGGTTACTTTAATGAAGGCTATAAAATAAATAGCCGTGGCTATAATCTTTAGGAATTAAAATGATTACCTGGCAAGTTGCAGTAATTAACTATTCTCAGCCAGGAATCAAACTAGAGATATATGGGTAGAGGGATGTGAAAAGAATATATTAACTCGCTCGGTAATACTGCTACTGTCCATCCTTTTTATTTTTTTAACAGAAAAAAACCATGTATGTTGAAATTGTCTATCGGCAGCTTTTATGACCGCTGGAGTAATTGAGAGCAATCCTAGCAGAAGAGATGCAAGGCATGGCTCAAGGATACATGTGTTCAATCTGAAAATGTTGTTCTTTTTTATTTCTTACAAAAGGCTCTCCAGCCTTCCTTCTGATGAGATACGAGTTGAAGGGTGGGATTAGAGGGCTGGAATTCTCTGTAGTCACAGAATATGCCTGGTCTTCTCTTCCTTCCTCGCTTTTAAGAAATTCATAATAGGGCCATAGAATTTTGAATTATGCTAGTTCTTGACCATTTTCTGAGTTTCTTAGAAATGCATTCTCATCAAGGTAAGGAAATGAGTGCTGGTTTTGCACACTTGCATTCCATGTAAGTGTGCCTGTTGTATTTCTGCTAAACAAAATGGAAATAGATGCACGTGATCCATAAATACCAGGCTGTTACATGCTCATTGACTGTATTTTGTGTTTCAGATCACCACATTATGCTTGCCCTGAAGTCATCCGGGTAAGTTGGTTAAAAATAGTGTGCATAAATATGTAGGTTTTTTTTAAGTGTCACTCATTACAAGGACACAGGTAGACCCTCTGTACAGGAAATCTGTCCAAGGAATGAGGACACAAGGAATGTAACTACCGTTGTGTTTGTTTGGCTCAGACCTGAATCACGCTGCTTGGACCTTGGAGATGCTGGTGTGTTATTCTCCTAGTAGCCTTCGTGCCATGTGGTCAGACAGCTACAGCAGCCTCATTTAACCTTATCGTTCCACCCAGGGGACGCTGTCCCCCACGCTTCCCTCTCTCTGATGTATCTGTCATTTCAGTAGAAAAACCAGGGCTGACTGTCAGTGATGTTGGCTTCTGTTAAACAATATGAACTGTAATTTCCCTCTACTCTCCCTTTGTTGTTGGAAAATCAGTATTTCAGTGGCCAAGATTTCCCTCTTTTAAAGCATGTTGTTACTGGAAAGCCGAGCAGGAAGTGTACAGACGAGACTGGCGAGACAATGCGATGAATTCACAAATAATGTGACTAGTGACAAGCTCCCTGAAGAACCAGGGATGAAGAAACCACCTTCTTGATGTCCTTAATGCACCTCTGACACCGTTTTAAGTACCAGGTCTAATCATTTAAGAGTTGCCAACCATTCCTCCCCACTTCTGAGCCTGTTCTCGCCGATCTCAGATAAGATTGTAAACTGATGTTCATAAAAATTCAATTAATGGGCTGTGTCGTGGCCTCCTCGTTGAGAAGGCCACCTTGGGAAGCGGGTGGCTGAACTGAAATGTGGGGTTTCCCATTCTCCCCTCTCATGGTCTTCAAGGATAATGAATTCATTTGCTGGTGAGCAGTCTTCTGAACCTCTGTGTCATTGCTGCGCAGGGAGAAAAATACGATGGAAGGAAAGCAGACGTTTGGAGCTGCGGAGTCATTTTATTTGCGTTGCTAGTGGTGAGTCATCTTCCTTGCGCTATACTTGAAAAAGAAAAGAAAAATCCCAAAAATGCTGCTGTATTTAATGGCGGTTCTATTGACATAATGTTCAGATGGGTTTTGTTTTTTTTAGTTCTGCTATTTTTATATCTCTCAGTTGCGTCCTTTCCTTTTATTTCTACATCAGTCCCAAAGGAAAAGCAGGAGGAATATTTCACTCTTCCTTTGAAATGTTGCTCTCCTGCACAGCAGAGCATAGACAAATGTCAATAACTTGTCTCCATAAATGTTTTTTGCTGTGTTGTGATATTGCTGCGTGTTTTTTTGAGTAGAAAGGATGTGCAGGGTTACAACTCCAGGATACAGAGAGTGTCAAATAAGTTGTCCTTCACAGGAACAAAATATGGCTGGGTTTGGAAGTGTTTGTTTTTTCTGCTGTATGTATATTTGTGTTTCAGTAGATATATACATACATTAACACAGTGTTTTATCAAGAGAAGATTTGAGTCCAACAATTTTGTTTCATCCAAGCATTGAACCACATTTTAATTTAGTACACTTGCGAATATAAAACTGAGCCAGTCGTACAAAGTTTAAATTAGTTTCCATCTGGCTTAGTAATACTTTCTTTAGTATTCAAAGTGTGGTATCTTGTAACTTTCCCTTCTTTCGATCAAAGTTGCAATTCTCTCTGCATTTTATTCTCATTTGTGGTGGTAACATAATACTCCTAAACATAAAACAACTGGATGTCCAACCAAAGGCAGGTAGGCTTGGCATTTGTTATCCATTTCCATAGTATAATGTAGGAAAATATAGTTCATGTTCATATAAGCATATACCATGTGCAGATTAAACACTGTATATGAGAATAGATTTTATATGTGTGTGTTAAGTTTTTTATATCTATGGTAGTTCAAATCATCATCTAAAATCACAAAAATAACAAGCCTGAAGCTTTAATGTCCTTGTACATTTATTAGTAAATCTAATTGCTTCACTTAAATGTTTTATTTTGGGAAAAGCACTTGTACAATTACAATCAGAGGTACATTCTGCACATTATTTTTGTTTAAAATACTTGGAAATTTTAAAGGATTTTTGTTTCCAAAAATATGCTGATAATTGTTTTAATGGCCTGAATTAAAATACCTTGAGGTAATCTCAGTATGATGCTTTAATTCACTTTAAGCGATCTTACTCTTTTTTCTTTTTAGTCATTACAATTAGCTGACATTTTTGAAGTTTAGATTTTTTTATGTTGATGTTGCAAGGAAAGAATTTTAACTATCTCACTGGTTATAGCACCTGGTCATCTATTGCTCCTGAGCAGCTATTTTCATAGCTGAGAAAATAGAACTGTATAATGAGCTCTTAACATAACTTCTTGAATTTGTAAAAATAGAAGAGAGAACGCATCAAGATGGTTAGGATTTGTAGGAGTGGGCTTTTCATTTTCAGAGGGATTCTCTGTCAAGATTTGGTGTCTCTGTTGCTGCATCTTCATCTGTTCCTACATCTCTACATGAGCCTGCAAAACGGTTGAAATAAAGCTGTTCTTGATGGAGAGTGCAGAGCTCTCCAGTTAATTATGGCAGGACAAACACAACAAAAAGTCTCCAGCTATACTAGGGGGTGGTAGTAATAGAAGAGCTGTAGTGGTTACCTTCAGGAAATGCCACAAAGCAACCTTGCTGGGTACAGCGTGGCTTAAACTGCATTAGCCAAAGTACTGAGCTATCAGAATTGACTTTCCTTTAAGTCTGGAATGGTTGGGTAAAAAGTTGGTAAGTCAGGAGACTGGTTGCAGAAGACAGGGAGGCTTGCTCCTCCAGGCCACTTGAATAAAGAAACACGGGTGAGTAGTGCCCAGTAGCAGTTCCATCAGGTGGGGCTTTCTGAGGCTTCTGTAAATGGAGCTGTTGGTCTCCATAAGACATAGACATGGGATTGCTCATACAGATGCACTACTCGCTGTAGTAAGAGCAGTGCCAGCATTGACAACTTAAATCTTCATTATCACAGCAGCTGACAGCTTGCAGCTTCCCACAAACCGTCCTGGAAATCAAGGAAACTCGGCATCTACTAGAATTAGACAGTGAAGGAAGGAGGTGAGAATATCCAGGAAGGTGCAGACTTGCTATAAAAGGGTAGCAGCTTCAGTTGGTGAAGTTCTCCTAAAGATTTCAACTTCTTCTTTTCCTTTTTGTCCTTGCAGCAAGGATAGGTCTTTTGCTGCTTTTCGTGGCAAGCTGATGATCTATTCAAAATGTAATTTCAGCTAAAAAAAAACCTCAAGCCATTCACATTAGTGAGCTATGGTAGGGAAGCAGTAGGAACTGATGACCTGACCACAGCCTGGGGACTGGATGGAGTATATTAAACAGGTAGAATGTCTGCTGCTTCCAAAGGCTAATGTTGGTTAGGATTTCTTTCAGCTGTGTCATTTCACTGCTCCATCAGAAAGAGGATGTTCTTTACTGAAAGTCTCTCAAATGCTGTTCACTTCCTTTTCAATGTCTGCAATAAATGTGTCTCAGGAAGATTAAAAATAAGGAGACGATAAATATTGCTACTGTGAAAGTATGCCCAGGAGGAATACCAGCAGATCAAAAGCTCGAGCTGAATTTCAGTGAATCCATGCATCTTTGGTGAATTTGCCTGGAAAGGCAATTTCATATTTTGTATTATGTTTCATACTGGTAGTCATTTTCTAATTAAAGGTCTACTGTAGAAACTATATCCTCAGTTTTGTTTCCTATGTTGGAGAAAATACAGCAGCACTAAGAAATTATTTATTTTCAAAAGGTTTTTTTCATTTATTATAATAATTCATTAATGAGTTGACTGCCTCTTTTCTATTCTCTCACCATGTTTGTCCTGACTTTTCTCTTTTTGCCCTCTCCCATTCCCCTTCGCTCGTCTCTCCCATCCACCACCTGGTCACATCCCTGCAGGGTGCCCTGCCTTTCGATGACGACAACTTGCGACAACTGTTGGAGAAGGTGAAACGTGGAGTGTTCCACATGCCACATTTTATCCCCCCGGACTGTCAGAACCTTTTGCGGGGGATGATTGAAGTGGATGCCTCGAAACGTCTCACGGTAAGAAGGCATTTGCGGCGAATCGTGTGAGCGAGGCTTTGTTTGTCACCTTGTTGCAGTTAACGGTTGGATAACTAAGGTAACTTGTTGATTTACTGCCACTCCTGTGTGTTTTCCTCCTGAGCAAAGAATGAGTGGAGTTGGTGGAGTCTTTGGGAAGGAGTTAGTTACCTTCTCTTTTGAGTCACGAGGGTAGATGACCTTTGTGTCTCTTCTCTAGCCTCACTTTTCTCTTTCGTACATAAACAGTGGGCATTTAGAGGAAATCCCTCATAATCATCGTGGTGCTGTTGACCCATTAGCACATTTTGGAGTCCACCTCAGTTCTCTGGCTCTCCTGGTTGGTACAGCAGTTTGTCAGGGACATGATATAATTGTTTGTAAGTCAGAACTGTTAGGACTGTTATTTGAAGCTTTGCTATTAAGCAGAGTGAGCTTTTCTTATGTTTCTGACAAAAGTGGTGGCTTCTCACTCCATGCCACACAACCTGCGTTGCATTCTATCCTGCGTTTGCTCTGCAGCATCCTCTAGCAGCCTCAGAGCAAGTGTTTTCCAGTCTGCTCTTTCATCCTGTGCCCGGTGGTCCTGAGCAGGATGAGGCCCACAGTGTTGAACTCCTGGCATTCAGCACTGAGTCTTTGCATCTATAGGATACATCCCATCACTGCAACAGAGACCCTGCAAGGGTGAGCGCTGTGTAGTGATTGTATCCTTCTTTAACGCTGTGTTAATATTTTGGGGAATTAAAAAAAAACAACAATTAAAATCATTTTGGAAAGCAAGATTGCCTGCTTGTCAGCAGAGCTTCTGCCTTTATGGGTACATTGCCCTTGTAAATCCTATTGTCAGGCTGTGGTGATGATTTTATACAAATTTACTAAGCTCACAGATTCTGAGTGGGAGTATGTATAAAGAAATGTAAATTTAAAACTCCTCCTGGTTCTTCAGTCTGCTAAAATATTTATAAATAAACTCTC
Source organism: Antrostomus carolinensis (assembly GCF_000700745.2). NCBI lineage: Eukaryota > Metazoa > Chordata > Aves > Caprimulgiformes > Caprimulgidae > Antrostomus > Antrostomus carolinensis. Next base: position 72,983 of record NW_010310196.1, on the reverse strand, counting down.
AGATCACTGCTTGGCCTCTCTGCTGAGATTACTAACAACAACATCAGTCTGTGCCAGCTGTGATGGTGCTTTTGGGATGCAGACACCTGTCTGCTAAAAAGTGAACTGAAACTCCCTCCACTCCTCCCACTCTCTTGACAGTATTACCTGGCAGCTGCAGCTGGGTTTTTCTTTGGTTCACTATGAAACCAGGTCATGCTCTATTTGGTGACGTAGGTGAAAAGTTCTTTATGCTATTACTAGTATCTCTACTTTTGCAAACCCAGTAGCCATCACATTTGCAGTATGTAAGTAGCAGTGATTGGGGGAAAAAAAAGCCCGCAAAAAATATTAGCCACTTAAAAGGCCTTTTATAAACAGATTTTTAAAGAAAGAAAGAATATTTTTCCAAGTATTTTCATGGAAGGAACACTGCAGAGGTTAGGGCTATACCCTGAGACAAGACAGCTGTTCTTCATGACCAAGAAAGTCACCAAGTCCCTCTCTAACTTAGTTTCCTTCCCATAATATATCAACATAACAGTTTTTCTGATGTTTTTTTATTTTTCTCTCAGAGATCTTGATGCTGATGGTTTGAGTATGCCAGGGAGGGGATCATCAGATGTTAGATCTTCTTCTTCTTCAAAATGTTCTGACTGAGTTTCCATAGAGCATAGTCCCTAAATGTTTTGAGTTGTGAAATACAGCAGAGAATGTACATGTGTAAGAGAGAAAACAGTTAAAGGTACATCAAGGTCCCAGAGTGACACCCCTCCCTCCTGCTTTTCTTGATCAAAATTCTGCTCTTATTTCCTTAGGGAGGGGAAAAAAAAAACCCAGAGAGTTATTGACAAGCACTAACCAGTGAATTGTGAATAAGAATTTGCAATAAAACATACGCAAGAGCTGAGAGCCTTGAGAAGAAAAAGGATAGCTCTTTGTTATTAGCTACAGTCTTATTTTCCTTATTTTAGGGACTCTCTGTCTGCTGTCCCCGCTGCTGTCACACGTCCATGCTGTTAGCGTGCCGCTTGCTTCGATTGCCAGGCGGAAGGGAGCTCTTTGTTTACTGCACAGGAGCTAGGAATACAGCGTTCATTTTGAGGAGAGCTCTGAATTCTGGTTTAGCTGTGTCCTGTGAAAAGGGTGTAAATATGAGTTTTATTTGGAAAGTTCTATTCCTAGAAAATATCTCACTGGAATCAATTTGGTATTTATACAAAGATTTGAGCAAAATTGTGGCTTGGGTACAGTAAGTATAGATCGAGCTGTTACCATTAGTGATCATTTGCTCAGTATCTCACTGGTGAATTCAGCAGAAAAATACAGTGGAATGTAAGGTCACTAGAATTTTTTTTTTCTTTCATGTTTCCCCTTCCCCTCTCTGCTTTGTTCCTTTTTTTCAATTGTATCTCTTTTCCTTCTCATCCGACCGCATTTCCCTCCCTGCAGTAATTGCCATTTCACAGCACACCCACACCTTCCCCAGTCCATCTGTTAAAGTGATCAACAAAACCAGAACTAGCGTCCGCGTTTAACTGCCGTCGTTCAGCTGCAGTGTTAGAGCCCGAGAGGATTAATGGAGAGGAGGGTACTCAGAATTATTGTTGCTGGCCCTTTCCTGCCTGAAGACATAGACATTACCTTTCTTTGTCTGGGATTTCTGTACGGAAAGAAAACTTTATTATCACAGAATGTTGGGGTTGGAAGGGACCTCGAAAGATCATCCAGTCCAACCCCCCTGCCAGAGCAGGAACCTAAATGAGATCACACAGGAAGGTGTCCAGGCGGGATTTGAATGTCTCCAGAGAAGGAGACTCCACACCCTCCCTGGGCAGCCTGTCCCAGGGCTCTGGCACCCTCACTGTAAAGAAGTTTCTTCTCAAGTTTAAGCAGAACCTCCTGTGTTCCAGCTCACACCCATTGCTCCTTGTCCTATCGTTGGGCATCACTGAGAAGAGCCTGGCTCCATCCTCCTGACATTCACCCTCTACATATTGATAAACATTAATGAGGTCACCCCTCAGTCTCCTCTTCTCCAAGCTAAATATCATAGAATCACAGAATCCCAGAATGGTTTGGGTTGGAAGGGACCTTAAAGATCATCCAGTTCCAACCCCCCTGCCAGCAGCAGGGACACCTTCCTTTAGACCAGGTTGCTCAAAGCCTCATCCAGCCTGACCTTCAACACTTCCAGGGAGGGGGCATCTACAGCTTCCTTGGGCAACCTGTTCCAGTGTCTGACCACCCTCACAGTGAAGAACTTCTTCCTAATATCTAATCTAAACCTTCCCTCTTTCAGCTTAAACCCATTTCAAGATGTCTTAGTGGAATGTTGTTCACACTCACTGTATATTACGTAGCCTCAAGTATGGTTAGTGGGACGTCCTTGACCACTCTCCTTTACTGGGCCTGTTTTACTAGGCTTTAAAATAAAAGCCTAGTAAAAAAAAATAGGCTTTAAAATAAAAGAATCCATGTTTTTTTCTTTGAGTAGACTGCAAAAGTTGATCCTGCTTGCTGGTCGTGATATTTCTGACCACCTATATTCATGAAAGATTAAATCAACCAACCAGTGAGTACTGAAGTGGTCAGTGTTTTAGAGAGCCTGACTGAATAGCACAGCCTGAAAGAGCTCCACTTGGTCCACACAGATGATGTCTAAGAAAGGTTGCATTGGTCATCTGAATATTCATTAGAGGTAATTACTAGGGAGAGAAGGATTATTTAAAGTAAAGGAAGATACTGTCATAAAAACAAATATATGTCACATGGCCTTACCTGAAAGTAGGCTAGAAATTAGAAGAAGCATTTTAGCCATATTAGTGGGGTTCTGGGACAGCTTTCTAGTAGGAGTGGTGTCAGGACGGAAAAGGGAACTGGTTTTAAATTTGAGAAGGTTTATGGATGGGAATGAGTGCTCTCGGTTCCTGCAGGACGGGGTTTCTTTTAGTGATGTGCTCTTCAGAAAGTGAATGCTTTTTTCTTTGGAGGTTTCAAATGACTCAGCATCTCTACAGCAGAGAATTACAGCTCCTGTGGTGGAATCCATTTGCATTCTCAGCTGATACTTTCTTCTACAGAAACACAAAGGCAAAGTGAGGAGAGTAAGGAGCTTTTGGTCCACTTCCCTTTTAAAGATGGATGAGCATTATTGAAACTTGGTCTACAGAGCAAGGTGGATCGGAGCAGATATTGCAGAATCAGCTAATCTGATAAAGTTGTTATTGTCCCAGTGCTGACATTTTATTCCAGAATGACTCATCTTCAATGTTGGGTGTCCACATATTCTGAAATACCTGTCCCTGAATATTATCCACCTTCAATTACACATATTCTCAAAATCTCCTCTCCTATTTTGTTTTTTCTTGGGTCTCATGTGCGCTAGTGATGGAACACAGCATCTAAAGAATGTTAAAAAATGAACAAGACAAAACTCACCTGATTCCTTCCTCATTTTTCTAGACGGTCTTATGGTGAGGTGCCTATTACATCATTTAAATCATCTCACTTCACCACCTGCAGAATGGAGGTAATTGTCTAGTTGATGTATTAGGGCTGCAAGCTTTGGGCTGCCAAGGCCCTCTTCGTGCTCCATGGATGTAGCACAGTGATACCTCGCCCTTGTCAAGGTCCCTGGAGGCTGCTATGCCACAGTTGCCACTGCTGCCACGGGTGATGGTTTGCACTGCCAGCTTGAATCCTTTGGTCAGGAAAAGCCTCTATCTTGCCATTGTACAGTGGCTTTAGAGCTCAAACTAGAGGATCTTCTGAATGAAGAAGGTTCATCTGAGGTATGGGTTGATTTAGTGCACAGACGGGTTTGAGACTGTTCCCTTTCTGGATGGGGAAGTTTGAAATTTGACATGAGTTCAAGCCCAGAAGCCTTCATCCATATCCACAGGCTTTGAGAAAGTTTTTCTTCAGGTCAGAACTTCTTAGCTTGGCAACCACTCTGCTGAGATCAGTGCCAAGGATGTAGACAGTGCTGCCTTGTTTTCCATCTGCCTGTCTGTCTCCATCTGTTGTTCCCTGCCTTCGAATTCAGACGTAAGCTCCTTGGGGGAGGAGACCTCTTTCTCTGATGAGTTTGTACAGCTCTGTATCACGATAGATCTCTCATCTTTGAGTGGGGCTCCTAGATACTACTTCAGTATACAAGTGTGATATATGTTGGAAGTATTTTTTAGGTAAAGCCATGAAGGAATTCCCCCTCTCCTTCCATGACAGCATTTTAGCTTGCAGAAGTCTCTCCTCTGACTATGCATGTGCGATGGATCTGAGCATGTGTTCTTGTTTCAGGGATGGCGTCATGAGACAATTGCCTGCAGTGGCTAGGAGAGATTAGGAAGCAGCATTTTTACAACTTCCATAAAATGGCATTAAATTTGGCGAACTCATGTGCAAACAGCAAGAAGAGCCCTCTGGGAAGTGTTGTTAAATGCCTTCGTCACTTAAACGCATTTAAACATTGTGTTTAAATGAAGGCAGGAGGAGTGAGATGAGCTCCCACTGTGTACCTCCCTCCCCTGCACTGCACAGTAAAAAGCATCCAGACTTCTCCTTGTCAAAACCCATCGCCCTCCCATAACCCTCCTGTCACTTTAATGCAGATGAAAAGCAACAAAGCATTAATTAATTACCTTTAAAAAAGCAGAGAAGATGTTGGCAGCAGTGAACACACTTGTAATAACATTTCGATGCGATGACGTTTGCATCAGAATAGAAATCGGTTTGGTAGAATCCGTTTCCTCTCTGGGTTATCCCAGCGTAGTTCCCAGCAGTGGTTT